>NC_142127.1:48803106-49106136 GCF_024610735.1 Ursus americanus
GTGGACAGCAAGACCTGGGGCATGCCTTCATCAGGGCCATGAGTGGGGTGCTTTTGGGGCTCCCAGGCTAAGGCTGGATTGGCCAATTCAAACCAGAAAGATCAGGGTTTTGGTAAGCTCAGTGGGGGTCTTATCTAAGGGGTGCACAGGGGAAGCAGTTGGGAGGCAGGAGAGACTGTTTATCACAAGGGGCATTGGGGAAGGTATATCGGTTTACACTTGTGATTCTGCAGGCTATTATCTAGTACATGGGTGGTCATCTCATGCGCTTGAGAGAGAGGCTAGTGTGCTTAGCCAAAATAGATGCAAAGGCAGCAATAATACAGAATAGTTTAGCTAAACTCTCAACACCCTGCCTCCTCCTTCCACTTTTAAAGATTTATTTGGGGGTACCTGGGTGGCTCAGTCGGTTAATCATCTACCTTCAGCTCAGGTCATTGTCTCAGGGTCCTGGGATCGAGCCCCGCATCTGGCTCCATGCTCAGTGGGGAGTCTGCTTGTCCCTTTCCCTCTGCCCCTCCCCCCTGCTTGTGCTCTCTCTGTCTCTCAATAAATTAAATCTTAAAAAAAAAAAAGATTTATGGGGGAGGGGCAGAGGGAGAGAAGCAGACTCACTGTTAAGTGGGGAGCCAGACTAGGGGCTCAGTCTCATGACCTTGAGATCATAACCTGAGATGAAATCAAGAGTCAGATGCTCAGCCGACTGAGCCACTCAGGCGCCCCATCTTCCATTTTTAAAGACACTTATAATTCCATTGGGCACATCTGAATAATCCAGGATAATCTATAATCTTCCCTATTTTAGAGTCCGCTGATTAGCAACTTGAATTCAATCTGTAATCTTAAGTGCCCTTTGCCATGTAACCTCACATACTTATGGGTCCTGGGGATTAGGACATACACATTTTTGAGAGTGGGGGGACATTATTCTGCCTACCATAGGAAGTATTCGGTAAGTATTCATTTTTTGCAATTCATGGTATGGAGCTTGGAGGAAACACTTTGGTTGGAAATAGATGCCTTAATTAGGAGTCATCAGTTTAGACTCAATTAGATAACACGTAATAGAAGTATCTCTGATTAGAGATAGTAATCAAAGATAAGGAAGTGATGTCTCACAGAGAAAGTATAGTCTAAATAGAAGAGGACTGAAAATAAAATTATCTTAAATGATAAACAACATTTAAGTGGTAGTCCAAGAAAGAGAAGTGCACAAAAGAGACAGAAGAACAACCAGCAGGAATTCAAGAATATAGTGCGTGCTATTGGTCACCCACTCAGCATCTGTCCCTCCCTGCATTATTGCTAACAGAGCCCTGATTCTGGGGGTGCCTGGTGGCACAGCGGTTAAGCGTCTGCCTTCGGCTCAGGGCGTGATCCCAGCGTTATGGGATCGAGCCCCACATCAGGCTCCTCCACTATGAGCCTGCTTCTTCCTCTCCCACTCCCCCTGCTTGTGTTCCCTCTCTCGCTGGCTGTCTCTATCTCTGTCGAATAAATAAATAAAATCTTTAAAAAAAAAAAAAAGAGCCCTGATTCTGTTAGAATATTCACTCCACACACAAATAGCCATGGGATTCAGGGAAGATACCCTCAGGCAATCGGTACATGGCATTTCTTTGGTGATTGTTACTGTTCCAAAGGGGGACATGTGACCTAGAGTGGCCCAGACAGATCAAGGACTTCATTTCATGATTGGGAAGAGAGATTCCTCCACCCCTCTGGTTAAGAACCAGAAGCATGCTGCCCGACTTACTGCTGGCAGTCATTTTCTGATGATGAAGGGACCGAATCCTAGGATGAAGCTGATGCTGTTGATGGCAGAGCAAAAAGAACCTAGATTTCTGGTGATGTTCAGCCACGCAACGAACTGCTCTGGAAGGCAGCCCTCTGTTTGTGCTTACTGTTGTGTGAGATAGCTTTCTTACTATTTAAACTGGTTTGGATTGAGGTGTTGTGTTGTTTTCTGCCAAAAACCATCCCAACTGATGATGAGTACCACCACAGAAATGCAGGAGAGCTTCTAGGTCCAGAAAGATCTGCTTGGCCAAACGTTGTAAAGAGGACAAGTAAGATAAAAACTAAAAAGGGTGTGGGATAGCAACAGAGAGGTGGTTGGTGACATCAGGGAGAGCAGTGTCAGTCAAGTGGGGTGGAGGAGAGCCATGTTTCAGTGAGTTTGAGTGCGCTGGAGTTGAGGAAAAGGAAAGCAAGGAGTTCGATTATAAAGAAAAAGATGAAGTATTGTTGGAAGACATAAGGGAAAAGGAATATAATCTTTTTAAATGTTTAAGATGAGCAGGTTTAGGAGGAAGGATGATGATTATATGTACTGATTATTATGCATTAGGTACTGTACTAAGTATTCCGTATGTTAATGTTTTTCATCTTTGTAACACCTGTACGGGGTGGGCATTATTATCTCCCATTTACATTTGATGTAACTGAGGCCTAGAGAAATTGAGAGTAACTTTCTAAAGATCGCATACCTGGGAATTAGCAGATTCCAATCTAGGTCTTTTTTTGGTGTGTGTGTGGTGGCTTCATAACTATTTGACCATCTGCTCATTTCTTATCCATCCTGACTGACTAGGTTTTTGAAAGTGGTGATAGGTACATAAGTATCTAATGTGTATAGAGTTTATTTGGCAAATCTTCATCTTCGTTCCATTTTCTGGATGACTGCACATAGACACAGTATATTCCTTTATAGGGCATTCCCTATTTTCTTTGGCCCAGACAGCTTTGTTGAGCCTGGTGTCGATGAGCACATCTGGAGTTCCCATCGCTTTCATGGCAAATTTCCAGATCTCTATGAGTGCCTGAAGAGCATACCTCTTAAAGCCTATTCCATGGACGATGTGCTTGTGAATGTTGGTGGTGTGTTCTCTGGTCTGGTCACCAGCTCACTGGTGATGGAGTGGCCCTTTTCACTGCTCTTCCAGGTTATTTTAATCTAATGCCACCCTCCCTTCACCCCTGTGCTTTCCTCCCTAAAAGGTCAGTAGATAGAAACATTGAAAAAAGGGAGATGATCTGTGAAGTAAAGCCTATCTAATACCTCAGAAAATGCATGTAACATAACCTTAGTTTGTGGTGGTTGGTTCTGTTTGGACGACTGCCGCAGCGGTCCACGCGTGGAATCAGAGATGCCTCTCCTTCGTTCTCCAGTATTGGTCCTTATACAGCCTTCAGTTAGCCTACAGTTCTTTATATGTTAAACAAGGTGACAACCTGCGTTCCCTTTCATTGAAATGTGGTTTTTCCCTTTAACTGTACCCTGGTCGACCTGTAAGATACATGTAATTTTGGTGTTTGTCTAAAATACTGACAAGAGTGAACGCTTGAACATATCTCATAGTGTCAGATGTGAAGGAAAGCCTAGACCTATTGGAAATGTTTTGGGTTTCTGGGCAAGTATCCTATATCATGAGGTACTGAGAGTTCGCAAGAGGCAGGTAGGATGAGGCTGCCAAGGCCAGACTAAGGAGGGAAAGGTCTCTCTGATGGACTTACCTAATAAACTCCCCAGCTGTCATGGGATATGAGTTATAATGGGGCATGGGGAGTGAGCAGAACTTGGAGAGACTTGTGAAGTGAAGCACTGGGAGGTAAGATTGGCTTGCATTGCCTTGTTCAAAATGTACTCTTTGAAGCAGGAGATAGCCTATAGCAGACATTGTGATTGGTTTCTCCTATATCCATTCCAACCTAGGAGTTAAGTCCAAGCTAATCATGGTGCTCCCATCCTCCTTGCTATTAGATTTTTAAGATTTTGAGGTATCATTGACATATAAAAATTTTATTTGGGGGGGACCTGCATGATTCAGTTCGTTAAGCATCTGCCTTCAGCTCAGGTCACGATCCCAGGGTCCTGGGATCGGGCCTCACATCAGGCTCCCTGCTCAGCAGTGAGTCTGCTTCTCCCTCTCCCTCTGTAATCTTTCTCACTCTCACTCTCTCTCAAATAAATTTTTTAAAAAATTGAAAAACATATACTTGATGTTTTAAAAAATTGTTTTTACATATATTTAAGGTGTGCAACTTCATGATTTGATATACCTTGCAAAATGATCACCACAATCAAGCTTATTTACATATCCATCGTCTCTACATAATCACCAATGTGTGTGTGTGTTGTGTAGAACTTACGATCTATCATCTTAGCAAGTTTCAAGTATACAATAAGTATTGTTAACTATTTTCACTGTACTGTACATTAGATCTCCAGAACTTATTCATCTTGCATAATTGAAACTTTGTACCCTTTGACCAACATCTCTTTGCTTACTAGTTATTACTAGACATGGACAGAATTCAGCCAATCTTAGGTAATAAAATAAGAGCAGGACTTAGGTATGGACAAGAAAGTGTGTAGCCCCATGGCTACTGGCAGCCATCTTAGAGCCATGAAGAGGCTTTCTGCTAAAGCCAGTGGAGCAGAGAGAACAAAGAACCTGGTCCTTGATTATATTTTTAACTAACTCAGTTGACTAACTCTGGTTTAATACCTGCCCTCTCTCTGAATATCCTATATAAGACAATATATTTTCTTAGCACGTAAGCCTATTTGTTTCAGATTTTCTATTAATTACAGTCAAGAGAGTTCTACCCAATGTCCATGCCACAGCATAGCAAGCATGATGACCAATAACATCTTCTTAAGACTGTAAGGCAAACTGGGCTCTTAAGGTTACCCTCAGGATCATGACCACTCAAAGCCAAGGAAGGGGAATTGGTGGATCGTTGTGTCAGTTCACAGCATGTGTAAAATAGAAATACAGGTGTACCTCATTTTACTGTGCTTTGCTTTATTGCATTTTGCAGATACTGTATTTTTTACAAATTGTAGGTTTGTGGCAACCCTGCATTGAACAAGTCTCTTGGTGCCATTTTGGTAATTCTCACAATATTTAATACTTTTTCATTATTATTATATTTGTTGTAGTGATGTGTTATGGTGATCTGTGTGTGATTCAGTGTCACGATTGTAATTATTTTGGGATGCCATGAACTATGCCATATAATACAGCAAGCTTAATGGATAAATGTGTGTGTTCTGACTGCTCTACTGACCTACCCTTCTCTCTCTCTCCTTGTCCTCAGGCCCCCCTATTCCCTGAGACACAATAATGTTGAAACTAAACCAATTAACAAGACTACAATGGCCTCTAAGTGTTCAAGTGAAAAGAAGAGTCACATATCTCTCACTTTAAATCAAAAGCTAGAAATGATTAAGCTTACTGAAGAAGACATGTGGAAAGCTGAGATGGGCTGAAAGCTAAGCCTCTTGCACCAGTTAGGCCAAGTTGTGAATACAAAGGAAAAGTTCTTAAGGAAATTGAAGGTGCTACTCCAGTGAACATACAAACGTTAAGAAAGAGCAATAGCCTTACTGCTGATATGGAGAAGGTTTTAGTTGTATGGCTAGAAGATCAAACCAGGCACCACATTCCCTGAAGCCAAAGCCTAATCCAGAGCAAGGCCCTAACTCTCCAATTCTCTGAAGGCTGAGAAAGGTGAGGAGGCTTCAGAAGAAAAGTTGGAAGCTAGCAGAGTTGGTTCCTGAGGTTTAAGGAACGAAGCCAGCTCCATAGCATAGAAGTGCGAAAGGAAGCAGCATGTGCTGATGTGGAAGCCACAGCAGGTCAACCGGAAGATCTGGCTCAGATAATAAATGAGGATGGCTACCCTAAACAATAGATTTTCAGTGTAGACAAAACAGCCTTCTCTAGGAAGAAGATGCCAACTAGGACTTCCGTAGCCAGAGAAAAGTCAATGCCTGGCTTCAAAGCTTCAAAGAATGGGCTGACTCCCTTGTCGGGGTCTAACGAAGCTGGCGGCTTGAAGTTGAAGCCAATGCTCATTTGCCATTCTGAAAACCTAAGGGCCCTTAGTTGGCGAGGATGCGGAGAAAGGGGAACCCTTTTACACTGTTGGTGGGAATGCAAACTGATGTGGCCATTCTGGAAAACAGTATGGAGTTGCCTCAGAAAGTTAAAAATAGAACTACCCTATGACCCAGCAATTATACTATTACTATACTACATAGGATACAAAACAATAATTCAAAGGGATCCATGCACACCTATGTTTATAGCAGCATTATCAACAATAGTCAAATTATGGAAAGAATCCAAGTGTCCATCGACTGATGAGTGGATAAAGAAGATGTACACACACACACACACAGAGAGAGAGAGAGAGAGAGAGAGAGAGGAATATTACTCAGCCATCAAAAGGAATGAAATTTTGCCATTTGCAATGATGTGGATGGAGCTAGGGAGTATTATGCTAAGCAAAATAAGTCAGAGAAAGACAAACACCATATGATTTCACTCATATGTGGAACTTAAGAAACAAAACAAATGAACATACGGTGGAAATAAAGAGGAAAACCAAGAACAGACTCTTAATGATAGAGAACAAACTGATGGTTATCAAAAGGGAGGTAGGTGGGGGGGAATGGGTCAAATAGGTGATGGGGATTAAGGCGTGCACTTGTGATGTATGTAAATGTTGAATCACTAAATTCTATACCTAAACTAATATTACACTGTATGTTAATGAACAGGTATTTAAATAAAAACTTGGGGAAAAAATAAGAGACTTTAAGAATCATACTAAGTCTACTCTGCCTATGATCTAGAAACGGAACAACAAAGCTGGAATGACAGCACAGTTGTTTACAATATGGTGTACTGAATATTTTAAGCCTATTGTTGAGACCTGCTCAGAAAAAATCCTTTCAAAATATTACTGCTCATTAAAAATTCACCTGGTTACCCAAGAGCTCTGATGGAGATATATAATGAGATTAATGTTGTTTTCATGCCTAGTAACACCCATTTTGCAGCCCAAGGATCAAAGAGGAACTTTAACTTTTTGTATAAGAAATACATTTTGTAGGGGTGCCTGGGTGGCTCAGTCGTTAAGCGTCAGCCTTCGGCCCAGGGCATGATCCCGGCATTCTGGGATCGAGCCCCACATCAGGCTCCTCTGCTGGGAGCCTGCTTCTTCCTCTTCTACTGCCCCTGCTTGTGTTCCCTCTCTCACTGGCTGTCTCTCTCTGTCAAATAAATAAATAAAATCTTAAAAAAGAAAAAAACATTTTGTAGACCATAGTTGCCATTGATAGTGATTCCTCTGATGGATCTGGGCAAAGTAAATTGAAAACCTGGAAAGGATTCACCATTGTAGATGTCATTAAGAACATGAGTGATTCATGAGAAGAAATAAAAATATCAACAGGAGTTTGAAAGAAGTTGATTCCAACCCTCATGGATGACTTTGAGAGCTTCAAGACTCAGTGGAGGAAGTAATTGCAGATGTGGTGGAAATAGCAAGAGGACTAGAAGGGAAGCCTGAAAATGTGACTGTATTGCTGCAATTTCATGATAAAACTTGAACAGATGAGGAGTTGCCTTTTTTTTTTTTTTTTAAGATTATTTATGTATTTGAGAGAAAGAGACTGAGAGCACAAGCAGGGAGAAGGGCCAGAGGAAAAGGGAGACACAGATTCCCCACTGACCAGGAAGCCTGACATGGGGCTTGATCCCAGGACCCTGAGATCATGACCTGAGCTGAAGGCAGGTGCTTAACTGACTGAGCCACCCAAGTGCCCCTGAGGAGTTGCTACTTATTGATGAGCAGTGAGAGTGGTCTCTTGAGATGGTTTCTACTCCTGGTGAAGATGATGTGAAGATTGTTGAAATGACAAACGAGGATTTAGAATATTACATAAACTTAGTTGATGAAGCAGTGGCAGGACTTGATAGATTGACTCCAGTTTTGAAAGAAGTTCTGCTTTGGGTAAAATGCTATTGAACAGCATTGCATGCTACGAAGAAGTTGTTCATGAAAGGAAGAGTCAGTCAATGTGGCAAACTTCATTATTGTTTTATTTTAAGAAATTGCCACAGTCACTTTAACCTTCACCAACCACAACCCTGATTAGTTAGCAGCCATCAACATCTAGGCAGGAACCTCCAGCAGCAAGCTCAGATGATGGTTAGTGTTTTCTAACAAAGTATTTTTAAGTATGTACATTAGATTTTTTTAGACACAATGCTAACACTTAGTAGACTACAGTAGAATGTAAACATAACTTTTATATTTACTGGGAAGCCAAAAAATTCATTTGACTTGCTTTATTGTGATATTTGCTATATTTCAGTGGTCTGAAACTGAATCCTCAATATCTCCAAGGTATGCCTGCATGAAACTGGTTTGAATGGTTATCCCTGGGTTGTGCAACTGAGGAGGGGAGGTAAGTAAGAAGAGTTTATTTTTTAATTTATACTTTTTATTTATCCTCTTTTTTTTTTGTCATGGACATGTATCACTTTTTTATTGTGGTAAAATATTCATAACATACACAATCATTTTTAAGTTGAATAGCATTTAGTATTTTCATATTGCTGTGATAATATCACCACTATCCAACTCAAGAACTTCATTTTCTCAGACTGAAACACTATACCCAGTAAACAATAACTTCTATTCCCCCTCACTCCAGCCCCAGGCAACCACTGTTCTATTGTCTATTGGTATGATTTTGACCATTCTAGGTACCACATGTAAGTGGAATCTTACAGTATTTATCATTTTTGTGACTGGCTTATTTCACTTAGCATAATGTCTTCAAGATTTATCAGCATCATAGTATGTATCAATGCTTCATTTCTTGTTATAGCTAAATAATATCCCACTGTGTATATATCACATTTTGTTTATACATTCATCCATTGATAGACACTTGGGTTGGGTCCACATTTTGGCTATTGTGAATAATGTTGCTATGAACATGAGTGTACAAATATCTGTCCAATACTAAAAACTTTTTAATTAAGCCTATACATGAAGTGGGGGAGGGTGGAAATCTGGGAAAAAGTTAATAAAAGTTTAACTATGGTTGTGCTTGGGTGATGAGGTTATTTCATTTCTTTATAGAGTCATATACTTTCTTTAACAATTACATATTATCTTAAAGGGAAAATATATGTATTTTTTAAAATAAACTTTAAAAAAGAGTTAAGGTAAAACTGACCCGGGTATAGAAAAGTTACAAGGCAAGGAAGAAACAAGAGATCAATATTTGTGGAAGGCATATTGTATGTGAGCCATTTTAGTGGCTTTAGTATCCTTTTTGGTATGCTAGAAGCTTCTAATAAGGATAAACACTGGTAAATAAATAAGTAGGTTATTATGTTCAGAAAAGAAATGTCATCTGATATAGAAACTTGCTGACCTTCATAGAACAGTTAATATACTCACAAACTTGCTTACCCTTACGCTTAATTGGATAATTTAAGTAGCAAAAGTTATAATCCATCATCAATAGTGCCCCCCCAAAGTCCCTATTTTCTTAGAATTTATTATGTAGCTCCTATTGCTGAATAACTGTACAAATATATTTTTAATTGTGGGGGCCAAGGGCAGGCCACCCCAAGATAGGCCACTTTGGCAGAAAAATTCTTTTGAGTTAAGAAGCAATAAAAAACAAACAACAACAACAACAACAAAAACCCAAAACAAACCAGCAGATTCAGGAAAAAGCTCTTTACCTCCCCATCAACTGCCTTAAAAGAATTTAGATAGAGGACCCACTCCAAGAAAACTATCACCACACATAACTACAGTCTAATATCAACTAGGTGTGGTAGACGAGGAACCTAACAAAGCCTATTTGATCAAATTCTCCATGTCCCATTGTTCCTGAGTGGCTCAGCAAACATTTGTTGGTAAACAGTGTTTACCCTTTTTAATCTCCCTATGAATTGCATTCCTTCCCTTTGAGGTCCCAGAGCCCTAATCTCTTCTTAGTTCAGGATGGTATGTATTCCTCATTTTGCCTGCCTATTTTTGGAATTTCATGTCTGTGTGGATTTCCTATATGTACAAAATGAAATTTGATTTTCTCCTATTAATCTGCCTCATATCAATTTGATTCTTTGTCCAGCTAGAAAGATCTTGAAGAGCAGAGAAAATTATTTCTCCCCAACAAATAGTCGGTTAACTTTCATGAGCCCCTTTCCTCCTTTTTAATACTTTAACTTGCCTTCTCTTCTACTCTGAGATGATGTTTTTTCTGTTTCTTGCTCTCAGGTCCCTAAGTGTAGCTTTACCTCTAACAAAAATTATTTTAAACGTCTTTCCATAAAAAGGATCATTCAAAAATGATCATTCTGTAAAGATGATAAATTTCATAGTACCCTGTCTACCACTGGACAGTGTGCTAGGAAGAAAATCTCTTCCTCATCATAACAGGCACCAAATCAGTTTCTTCCTATTGGCGTCAGAAGAACTCATCCAAAGGTGAGGCAGAACACACGAATCACCAGGCAGCATCACCCTCCTAAAGCCATCTTCTCCTAGCCTGTAACCCACCAATGACAGAAAATAAGAAGAAAAATATTAAAAATCATGTACTAAACAGAAGTAAAAGAACTTTGAGAAAGTTATCTCAAAGTAAAACTTGCTAAATTGAGATCTTTTACAACCTGTTAAAGCAATGGCTTCAATACTAATGTAACTGGTGGCTCCTTCGTAGGCTAGTTGAGGTTCTGTAGATGGCTCTGACTTTTTGAGACTTATTTCTTCCTTCTCTACATTTTCTTTTCAACTCATCCGAATCCAGATATAACAAGAAAAAACAACTGATGCAAAATGATTCTGCACATTCATTCCTCAGTTGCTAGGTGCCTTCCAGATGGCCATCTGAAGATTTTAGGAATATATTGTCTATTCAGCTCCTTGTCTGTGGCTTGTCCCTTGCTTTGAAGTTGAGATAATGTGCCTAAAACCCTAGTGAGAAGATACTGGTTATCATTTAAAACACATATTTATGCATTGCTTGAGATTTCAGGTTGTGCAGATCTAAAGGGTCCCCGACTTACCCAAAGGCAAAGAAAACAGAACCTCAGTCTTGGAACTGAGGGTAAGATAGAAAGAATGAGCTCCAGGTGACTAACTGCTTTGGGGAAACCCATGGTACTGATGTGCAGATGATACAGGTGAGAACTTTGGCTGTGAATACATTCCAGTGAGCTCTTACATGTAAGTTCTTGACGTAAAAGGGACTGAGCTACAACAGCTCAGATGAATCCCTCTCATTAAATTTCCAGTTTTCTTCCCTGAGTAACTGGCCAGGATTAGGAAAGGAACCCAATCTGAAACAGAAATTTAAGTTCTCAGATTTTCCATGATTGAGTCAGAACCTTCCAGAAACTTCTCATAAACAATAGTCACCTACATCTAAAAACAAAGGCTAACTTCCTGTTATTTTAAACAGTTAAGAGCTTTTACACTGAAAGAAATGGATAAAATATTATTGGAGCGATTCTCCCATTCCATACCATTTCACCAAAGCATCTCATGGGGGAAATCAACGTTCTTGCATCCCACTCTTTTGGGAAAAGATTGATTTTGCCTTGGTTTCTGTTGAGAGAAGAGCAGAAAACATAGATACATCTTAAAAGCTCTCCTTCACAATTGCAGTCCAGGTCTGTTATTTCTTTGGTCTCCACTTCTGCAGTGAAATACCTTGCCTATATCAAAGAGTTCCTTTCCTAAGGTTACCTTTGGGGTAATGCTCTGTGGGAAAGAAATGGCTATTCACATCCCCTTCTCTTTCACGAAAGGGACAGAGACCCTGCGTGTTTCAGGCCACTTCCGGTAGCATCTCTCAGCATTTTAAACAGCCGGCTTTGTGAAATATGGCAGGGTATGAATGTGAACGGGGAAGGGCCTGCAGTTTTCCTTGAAGAACTGCTCGCTTGTGGGGGCTGTTGTTTCCTCTCAGAAGTTGTAATCTATCGCCACCTGCTGGTCCCTCTGTCTGCGTGTTTGGAAAAGCAGGAATTGGGTTTAAGATTTACACAAGATTTGCCCAAATACAAATCACTGTGTCCTCCTTGATTAATTTCTTTAATATTAGAATATTTTCATCTTTTGAATGCCAAAGAGGAAGGGACCGTTTGACAATTATCTGAGGAACTCAGCTCTCTTCATTAGGAGAAAAGATTGTAATTTCCGGAGTCCTTTCCAGCGTTCTGGCTGAAATTCTGCCTTCCTCGCCACACTTTTAACCCTTTACTGCCTCTCAGGAGTATGTGTGATCTGTTGAGGTAGGGGTGTCGATTTAGCGATGGTCCCTATGAAAGTCCAGAATAATTTGGGAACTATCTTTAAAGTACACAAACACACTGAATAGGCTTTAGCCTCGACTTAAGAAAAGCCGAGTGTAAGGTTAATAACGCTTCCCACAGCCCTCGTCTCAGGGGACAGACGTTTAAACGGTGAGCACTGCCATTTTTCCTCTCTTTTTTGGTCATAAATTAGATACTTAAAATAGACTTTAAAGAGCCAGCTGAAATGAACCAACACTGTGGCTCCAAATTACCTTTCCTGGAAGCTAAAAATGCTAAATGCGTCAAAAAAAAAAAAAAAAAAGACTGACATTTCTTATTTACTCACCTTGACGTGGACCATATTTTACACATAAAAATCTCCCCCGAAGCCTGTTTGGGGCCCCTTCCACGCCTTACTCTCCTCCCACCCATTCCCTTTTTTCTTTTGCTGAAAGGCTGGGCTCCAAATCCGCTTGGAATATCTTTAAACATCCCTGAGAAAGAGCATTGTGGGCGGAGGGTCGTGTTCCCAAGTCCCAGCCATCGCTGACCTAAAGGAAGGTTGTCCTGGGTGGACAGGATCGAGTAGCCCGGGCTGCAGGCTCGGAAACCCCTACCACCCGGGAGAGACCGGAGGGCTCTCGCTCGCCCACTCCTTCCCCCTCTGGGCTCGGTGTTCCCATTTCTTCAAAGCTCTAAACCTTACATCAAATGCAAACGAAACAGCTGGGCGGACACCACTCCCTTCCGGACCACCCCTCACCACCGGTTCGAGTCCCTGTAGAGGATATCTATTTTCCACCCTCATTGTCCACAGCATCTCCTCCCCACCACCCCGGGAGTAATAAAAGATAAAAAGAATAGTGAGAAACAAACAAAAATATGGATTCCAAATGTTCTAAAGAGCCAAACGACAACCACAACCACCCTCACTACAAATTCTTACCGAGAAGGAGAGGACGAAATACTCTAATCCCCAGCCCCCACTCCAACAAGGGAAAAACACAGCAGTTACAACCGGAAGGGAGGCGGGCAGGGTATGTGGGGCGGGTTGGGCCGAGAGCTGGTGACTGAAGCTGACTAAAGGGAGGCCTAAGGGACAGAACGGCGGGCGCTGTCCTCGGTTCTGAAAACGCCTGCCCCGTGTCCCAACTCTGTGTGCTGGAACTGGCTGAAATTCCAGGCCCTTAGTTCCTTATCTCGCTGAGCCCAAGAGTCTAGGTTGGAATGGGAGATAATTGGAAATTAAACCAAAACCATAAGTCCCCAAGTCTGTTACTTTCCCTGCCTAACTGGAATGTCAACTCCATAAGTGCAGATATAATATAAGTTGCTGGAACGGTGTAAAACTTTCTGAGAACAGCGCCTGTCACATAGTAAGTGATTGATAAATATTCGTTTAATTACCTAATTTCTAGTTATTTAGTTAAACATTTTAAAATTAAGGACGAGACTTCATTCCCTCCCCCTCCATAAAGAAGAAAGGGAGGGATGTCCTCACAGTTGGACGGACTCAACTTTAATTTGTGATACCTGCTTTTTGTAGATTTCTTTTACCATAGGAATCATTTTCTTGGCTAAAACGTTAGGGGTGAACATTTTGGACACGGGTCAGAAGAAGGAGATTTCTCAATCTCAAGCCACAGGTGAAAGTAAACGAATCTTCCTTTCTGGGAAATCTTGGGTCTAGGGAGAGGGCTGGGGAGACAGGGTGAGCAGGCATCCTTCTGGGACAACTGACCATGAGGGACATCGCTATTTGTTGCCTCCTCCCGCCAGTCTCCTTGCTCCTGGCGTCTTCCATGATTTAGCATGGGCACTGGGCTCTCTGATTGATGCAACCATCTTATTTAGGGAGGTTTGAGGAGGGGGCGTGGGTGGAATTCCGAGCCTCATTTCGGAGTAAACCGCACATTTCAAGCGTAGCGGTGCAAGGTTTTGAAGGGATGTGGGCACGCCCACCTTGCCCAGCCTGGAGCTCTGGCGCCCAGAGCTGCCGCGACTGCCCGTCCGCCGTTCAGGATGCTTTTGTGTCCTTAAAAAGTACCCGCGCTTTTATTCTGAGGTGGAGAGAGGACGGCAGTATTTTCTTCAGTATGAAGGGCAACGCGGTTATTTCAAATCTCAGAGCGCGATCCCTCTAGAACGCGATCCCTCTTACTGATGGGACTATATCTTCTCAGGGCGGAATCTTCGATCTTATTAGGGAATTTTCGGTTATTAGTAAGATTTTCTGCATCCCCTCAGTGTCGTGGTGAAAGGAGATAAGACATTCAGATAGAAGGTACGGGCTTCCGTTGGACCGGCAAGGCCGCAGACGTGTCCATAAATAACCCCTGCCTGCTGCACCGCAACAAGGGGGGAAAAAACCACTGTGTAACGAGTAAAGGAATCATTGGTTACACGGTATCACCCTGACACAAAGATCAACTTTTTTTGCCCTAAAGAAAAAGAAACTGAGGTAGAGGAGAGAGGAGAACGTACATTAGTGACGAGGCTGGCTGAGCGATGGCTTGAAGAGGCAGGAGAGTAACAGAGCCCAGACAGCCCTTCCAGGTGTAAGCTCCCACAGGGAGGAAAGACCCGCCCGCCCAGGGCCTCGCGGTCTCTGGGTGCCTGGCGCCCCCTGGTGGAAACTTTTGGGTGAACGCCTTCTTATTGTGAGGGGCTTTTCGGAACGCGGCAATTCATTAAATATGCTTAAGTAATGCAAAGGGAGAATCCTTAAGGAGCGCAAAATCGTAGGGGGAGTGAGGAGAGAGGGCAGGGCTGGGAGGGACGGTCCGTTGCCCACCCCCACCCCGCCCCTTGGGCCACCTCTGTGCTCGGGTTTCCCGTTTGTGTGGAGCAGCGCTCGTGCGTGTTATTAACCTTCAGATGTGATTAATCAGGAGGACTTCTTTCCCTATTACCAAGGGGACCAAAGCTAGCAGGGAGTGCATAGTGGGTGGGAAACAGGACCTTTCTCTGCGGGTGCCACTGGGTAGCGGTCCTCAGGTAAAGTACTTTGGGGAGGCTCTGAGCTGGATGAAGAAACTGAAGTGAAAGATGAGGTCTCCTCTGGGGTCTGAGTGTTCCTGCCCTCGTCTCTGCCTCCTTTGCTTTTACAACAATCCTGGCTCAGTAGAGAGCCAACGAGGACACAACACCAGAGCTCGCTTTTACTCAGGAAAGAGTAGCGGGGTCGTAGATCTGGGGGAACCGCAAGGAAAGAGAGGCAAAGCCACTGTTCTAGTCTTCTCGAAGATATGGGAGGGGAAGGGAAAGGGGGAGAGGAATGAAGAAGCACTCAACGAGGGAGAACTCTTCATAGGAATTATCTTTTCCCTCGTCTTACCCGACACCCTCTTTCAAAAAATAGAGCATGCTGAGTACATTCTGGATTACTCATAGGGCCTTTTTTTTTTTTTCCCGGGCCCCAAACCGTGATCTGGATTTATAATCGCCCTTTAAAGCTCCAGAGGGGATCAGGCACCTGCAAAGGAGCCCCACCGCTCTGCCGACGAGCTGCCCCCGCGAGCAGCGGCCTCGTGATTCCCCCGCCGAGCGGTCCCCGCCTCCCCACTCCGCCCCCGCCTCCCCCGAAGCCTACCAGCTGCCTCTCCCGACCGCTCTCTTCTCCTCCCGGCGCTCGCTTGCGGGACGGTGCTGGCGGGAGCCGGGCGGCAGCTGGAGGTGACGCCGGGAAGATTACGCCTGTGGCAGGGCCCGGGCCGAGAGGATCGCTGCGCGCTGCGCAGAGGAGCGGCAGGAGCGTCCGGCTTGCTGCCGCCTAGCCCAGGTAGGTAAGCGCGCGGCCGCCTGGACTTCCCAGTGCCCGGCTTCAGCTGTTCAGCTGGGTCCTCTTCACCCGCGGTTTCTTGGCCAACCCCCACTCGCAGCGACCGCCATCTACCCTCCCTAGCAGAATGCGTTCCGTCTGCCCTACTCCCGGCTTTCCCTTGGTGCGCTTCGCGCAGCGACCCCCGACCTCTCCCTCATCCTACCCCCACCAGCGAAATTCACGCCTGGGGAAGCCCAGAGGCTGACACCCGCCTGAAGTGGAGAGAGGATTTTCCCCATCGCTTCCCGGCTGTGAGCTCCCGTCTCACCAAAAGGCTCCTTAGTAGCAGCAGCCAAAGGCGCGACTCCGAGCGGTAACCTGTTACTTCCCCAGAAGCTGCGGTCTACCGCGGCCGCCGTTACAGTTTGAGTGCGCACGCTGGGCTAGGTGTGGGATCCCAGGGTGCGGGTGAAGGCGGTGGCGAGCAGGTGCTACTCTGCCGGGTCTTAGATCTACCCAGATTGGCCGGCACTCTCTGCCCCGGGGCCTTCGGTAGCCATCGCGCCAGCGCCGAGCGCAGTCCAGGGACGTCGCGAACAGATCCTAGTCTGCCTCCTTCCGAGCGCAGAGGGCAAGTTCGTTTCTCCAGTAATGTTCCCCTTTCTTGCCTCACCCAACCTCTTCGGCTTTGTACAGCGAAAAATCCGGGGACCTCAGAGAGTTGGGTGGAGAGGGAACACAGAAACCTGGACAGAGCCTCGTCCTGGGCTTCCAGATGGCTCAAAACGGGGTGGGACAAGATGGAGACAAGGTTCCGACCCGCTGCTTTCTGGCTGCCTAGAGTGCAAGGTGACTGTAGTTCTTCCCCGACCCAGTCCGAGAGAACGTAAAGGTGTGGACCCTTTTTTCCTCTCACCTTGTCTCCCCAAAGTCCCCGGTCCACAGAGCCATTAGACTCCTTCTTTCCAGGGAATTAGCCAGACACAACAACGGGAACCAGACACCGAACCAGACGTGCCCGCCCCGTGCGCACTCCCCCCCGCCTGCCCGCCCTCCGGCTGCTGAGAGCCCAGTGGGGCTTGTCATGGCTCGGCTGGAAAATCGCGCGCTGAGCCTCCCTTGCCCTGCTAGCCCTATCCCCCGCACCCTTACGTCCTGAACTGGCCTTGGGCTACCCTAGTCTCTGCGCTGCACTCCAGGTCACCCCGCTCCGCCGCCAGACCGGAGAGAGCAGCCCCTGGCTACGGTGCCTGCGCCGGAGTCCCAGAGCTCGCGCGCACGTCTCCTCCTCCCCTCCGCGCACCCCGACTCAGCCCGTTAGGTGCCCTTCCTCCCGCCTCTCTGTCCCAAGCCCAGACTTCTGGGGGGAGCGTCCGCGCCCCCGGCCGCTCAGTGGCCTCCCGCGCCGGACTCCGGAAGCCCTCCCCGCACTGCTCTAGCTTCTCTTTGCAGCCTGTTCCTGCGCTCGACTGGCCGAGGACCCCGGACAGCAGAGGCCCCGGGACGACCAAGCTGATGGCGTCTTCTACCCCTTCTTCGTCCGCAACCTCTTCGAATGCGGGAGCGGACCCCAATACTACCAACCTGCGCCCCACAAGTAGGTTCTGCCCCAGTTTCCTATTAACTGGACTGCGGGGAAGATGGGGGCGCTGGGACGTGCGGAGGCTGCGCTGGTGGAAAGGGAAGGGGGAGCGCGGGGACCATGGAGGCTGGAAAGAAATGGGGCCCTGACCTGGGTCTCGGCCAGAGGTCGTTTGACTGCCAGAAATGCCAGATGATTCTGGGGCGCTGGAGAGTGGGAACCACGCAAGGTTCGAGCAGCGGCGATCCTTGGCTTCGCTTCGGGGAAGGGACGGGCGGCGAGAGTGTTGTTTTTGTTGTGTGTGGTTTCTTTGGCTTGGTGGGACGACGGGGGTCAGGGCAGAGGGCGGTGTGAGGAGACTGTAGTCCCGGCTGGAATAGAGAGTTTTCTGTCTCCAGCTCTCTTTGAGCCAAGATCTGACCCCCTCCTCTTTTCCTCCTGCGCTGTGCTCGAAGTCTATAATCAGCGGAAATTTCGACGTTAATTGCAGCTTTTAGAAAACTCGGGGTCCCTAATTGCTCCAAATTTGCGTCGAGCTATTGACGAGTGAGGGAGAAGCCAGGGGCGGGAAAGGTGCATAAAATGCTTTGAGACTGAGCCTCGACATTTCAGACAATTAATTACATCTCAGACAAAAAAAAAAAAAAAAGGAGCGGGCAGCAACCTGAGTGGAGAGAGGTGGGGAGCCAGGAAGCGGCAAGAAGCTTTTCCAGGGCGGGAGGAGAGAGCACCCTTCTCTTTTCTCCCGGGCAGATCTGTCAGCAATTGACAGGTCGGCAAAAGAGAAGAAAAGGGGAACCAGATAAAAGGGGGGAAGAGGGCTCTATGCTTCCCCACGTCTAGCTCAGTGTGCTCTTCAGCACATTTCCAGAATCTGTCTTTAATTCAGATTTATTTCCTACCTTTCTGTAGAAGGCTGGAGATGAGGGAATTGTTTTTCTTTTTTTCCAATTTTATTGAAATGAGTCCTCCCCACCCCCCATCAGCCCCAGAAGTAACAGCCCCAGATTTTCTATATAAGAGGGGCTTAGGAATGGCAGTGTGGTTAGGATGGCTTATTGCTATGCTTTTATGGCACTTTCTATTAGCTTGAGAAAATGTCAATTGTTCCCATCAACGAAGATGGGGGAACGTTATCCGGGGAGCCCTCTCTCGAGTCCCTTGGCGCTACCATTGGCTCCCGGTCCGGAGGCCTTAAGTCCTGAGGCTGCGTTTCACTTCGCTTTGCAGCTCCCTCTCCCCGCCCCCAGGCGAGCTACAATTACCCACACAACAAAGAGGGGCTCGGGAGAGCCGCCAGCCCTGGTGGCACGTGAGCCGGGCACTGGCGGCCGAGCTGGCCGGATCAGGCCGGGAGGAACGCGAGGCCTGCCCGCCTTTGTCTGTTGCTCTGGCCTTGATGGATTTCTTTTCCAGACCTCTCCACATTTCCCGCCCCCTCCCCTTTTTTTTTGCTGCCTGACAGGGCAGGGCGACCGCTGTGTTCACCCGCCTCAGAGTCCTGCCCCCATTTCACCCCACCGGGTTAACGTTACCACCCGGCGGCAGCCCGCGGTGGAGCGCATTCGCCCAGCCTCAGGGCCAGAACCGGTGCAGGCGCTGACCTGAGTTCGCACATGGCCTGGCGCGCCCGGAAGCCACCGAGGCAGAGGGAAGATAGTCGAGGACCCTGCCTGGGAAGAGCGTGCAACACCTGTGCTGAGAACGCCGTCGCTCGCCCCCAGCAACCCAGCTGAGGCGTGGGCACCCTAGGCTGCATGCGCACCCCAAGCTCTCTACCCGCTCTCGTCCTCCCTTGTAGACACACCCTCGCCTGCCCAGCCGGCTCCGCTTCTCTCTTCCTCCAAGGTCTCCTGGGAGGTGGCCTTGCTCAATCCGCACAACCGTACTCAGCCTCTTGCTCCAGCGACCCCTTCTCCCTGCCCTTCGCCACGTGGTCTTCTGAACCTTCGATACACCAAAGGGGATCTTCACTTCCCCTCAGCATCCCTCTATCCCTTTATTACTGTAACCCCCAACTCTGAAAGGCAGTGCACTGGGTCTGAACGCCAATGCCCTAGCTGAGTAACCTTGGGAAATTCGCTTAACCTCCCTGAATCTCAATGTTTTTATTTGTAAAATGAGTCTTAGATGAACACTCTTCTTGTTTCATAGGGTTGTTCTAAGGATTAGCTGAGATGCTGTTTAAAGCGAAAGCACTTTATTGAGTGGAAACAGCTCTTTACCCGCCAGGTATTATTATAAGGGTTTTGCTTTCGCACCGATTTCCTGTCTGTGGCAGGAACTCCATCTGTGACACGCTGTCTCACTGACGTCGGTCTATTTCTTCTCCCCGCTGGGGCTCTGTTGCGCCTCGGTTTAATGGATGTCACTCTCCTTATCGCCGCCAACATTCGCGCGGAGCTGAAAGCTCGGACCAGGGTGGGGTGGGGGATGGGAGTGATTGGAAGCGCCTTGCTTGGAGAGATACGAAGGGAGTTTCGCGCTGGGCCCACCGCACCAGCGCGCGCGGGCTCCACAGGCACCCCCGTGCTCCTTCCTGCAAGCTGAACCCCTCGAGGGCAGGATAGACCCTTGAGGAGTTTGAGAACAGCCTGGTAAAGAAGGAAAATACAACGGCTCCTAGGTCTGCCGTTCGGACCCGGAGGAAAGGCTCCTCATTTCCCTTCGCCTTCGCCTGCTCCAGACCCGAGACGTCTGAGGGAAGGGTTAATGAGGGGCAGGTTGGGAAGAGGGGATCCGGGATGAGGACCGGAGGCGCACTATTGTTTCCCGACTCTGGGTCCGACTGAAGAGCAGCCATGCGAGCCCGATCATCTAGTCAAATACTATTTTTCACCCAATTAATTCCTGAACTCTTCCGCGACCCCATTTCATGCCAGTTTATTTTAAGCTGCCACTCGGCTGGAGACCCGCCAAGAAATTATGAGACGTTTTGGTCCCAGATGCCTCTGTGTTCCCTTTCCGGGCTGCTGTGGTCGCCCTTCGAGTCTGCAGGGTGGGGACCAAGGGACAGGGCCTGGCGAGTGGGTGCTGGGTAACATGAGCCGCCCGGCTGGGTCTTTTGTACGTGGCCCACTCCGATCTCGCCTCTCCGGCTCCTCCCGCCGGGGTTGCTTGAAGGCCTGGCGGGCCGCATGGGTGCTCGGCCTTTCAGAGACACCATTCTATACCTGAAAGTGGGAGCAGGAAGGGGCACGAGTCTGCCCGTCGTCCCACGGATCTGGCTTCTTGCTCTTTTCAGGAAGGAGTTTTTATTGAGGACCACTGGCGAAAGACCTGCCTTCTCCTCCCCAGAACACCTTTGCCCTCGACCCGGTCCCGCACGCTCCGAACCTCACTGATCGCACCTCTTTTGCTTTCTAGCGTACGACACCTGGTGCGGCGTGGCCCATGGATGCACCAGAAAACTGGGGCTCAAGATATGCGGTGAGTGGAAGGGCCCGCTGGGGCCCAGCAGGGCGGCGCAGCTCTCGGGTTTTGAAGGTTTGGGAGAGTGAGGTGCAAGAGGGAGGAGATCCCTGCTCTTGGGTTGGGTTTTCTAAAGTACCTACAGCCCCGACGCCTGGCGAGACGCCCCTCTACAAGTCTTAACCCTCCTTCGCCTTCCCTTGACCCGGCTGGGGGGTACCTTTTCTGCCGGAGTCCGGGACTACCGAGAGATGGCAGGGCTTTCCTTGTCTAGGCGCAGAGCGCGAGCACAGCGCCCCCGCGCGGCAGCCCCGCTCTTCTTGCCCGCTTCAGCGCCGATCTACCTGCGTGGGGGAAGGTCTGGTAGAAGACAGGAACTGGTCTGGTTTTCCTGGACAGCAGGCCTAAGGCATGGTTTCCGCCAGACTGGGAGGCTGGCACGTCGTCCCCCCCCCCCCAGCGTACATTGAAAGTAGCCTCCCCAGCTTGAGAATTTGCCCCGAGATACCAAAACGGATTCAGATTTCGTTCTTTCATTCTTTGCCTGAAGCCCTCAGTGGCCTTCCTGGGGGAGGTGAGGGCGGCGCGGGCTGGAGGGTTTGCCGAGCTTGCCCTTGAAGGAGAGGGAAGGAAAAGGGGGCAGGCGGGGGTGTGGGGCCGCGAGAGGAGAAAGGGGATGTCGGGCATGACTTGCCAGAGAGGAAGACAAATAGATCTGGGAGCTGGAGAGGAGAAAGAACCGTTCTCCGGAGACGTGAGGGTCTGAAATGAAAATGCCCAAGGGATGTCATTTTTTTTTTTAAAGGAAAAAAGGAGATTTGTTCGAAGGGACACAGCTGAGTGGCTCCGGCTGAACAATGAGGACTTGCTTTCCTTGCTACATTTCACCGTCTAAAATCTCTAGCCTTATCGGGCCAGAAAATACGGACGTCCTCGGGCAGGGGGTGGAGGGGCGGGGGAAGATTAACGAGGGGCTTATTAAAGAGCCATCCGTCAGCGGCTGCGCGAGGGAGATAGCGGCGGAGCGGGCGCAGGGTACGCCCGCCCCAGCCCCGAGCGCCGGAGCGCGAGCCGGCCCCTGAGCGGTCGCTGGGCCTGCTCTTCCAGCTTCTTCGCGTCGGGGGCCCGAGGAAGGCGGCAGCTGGGGCCGGAGCGGACAGGCGGTATTTAGCGGCTCCCGGGAACCCCCTCCCTTCCCCGCTTTGCCGCGAGGCGCCCTCCCGACGCTTCTGGGGCTCTGTCCCCTTGACCCAAGGTGAGGAAGCGTTGCTCAACTCGTAGACCCAGCCATGTCCCAGGGAGAGCCCAGCTCTGCCGCGGGGCGGCGCGGGGGTTGGCCCTCTCCCCTGCACGCGAGGCCGGCGGGGCTAGGCTCGGGCCGCGCCGCGGGCGGGGGCAGCTGGAGGCGGCAGAGCTTTGTTCTATGAATAGCCCCCTCCCCCAGCCGCCATTCCCGGCTTAATGGCGCGTTTCGCGCCCGGTCCCTTCGGCGGCCACGGCGCTCGGCTTCTGCTGCCGTCATTGTCATGCGGGCGGGCAAGCAGAACCGAGTGAGCCCGGGGCGCCCGCCGCTGTCGCCCGCAGGGTGGGGGAGGCTTGAGGTGAGGGCTGCCTTCCCCGCGGTCCTGGGCCTGCCTGACCCGCAACTTTCGTCCACCCGCACTCTCTGTGCCCGGCCTCGCGCCGCAGGCCGTGTCCCCTGCGGCCCCCTTCCGAGTTAGGGGAAAAAAGGTCTAACAGCCCCTTCCGGAGACAAGCCCTAAGTGCCCCTAAAGGGTAAACGGGCACGAAGGAGTTGAGCTTCGATGGGTCCGGGAATAGGGGTCCCCGAGTTTGCATCAACTTATGAGGGAGAGCTCTTGAACATTTGGGGGCTTCCATCCTCAGAGAGTTTCCTTCTCTTCTGAACACACACACACACCAACACTAATTTCAGGAAAGTTGCAACCTGTTTGACAGGAGGAAAGGGCTGGTAGTCTGTTGAGGGGGAAGTTGCCTTCTGCTAAAATGCAAGCTTTGAGGGGCACAGGTTAGGAGGCTTCACGCTAGATTTGATTCTGAAAGGAAACGAAACATCTGGCTGCCTTGGACCAACTCTGGCTTTCCAAAGTTCAGTCTTTGGTTTGGACCTGAATCCACAGGCCACCCCCTCCACTCACAGACACCCCAACTCCTTTCATCCCAGACATTCATGAGCCTGGAGGACCTTCTCCACACTCTCCAGGTTGGTTTGACCTTTCACATTAAGACAACATGGAATTAATTGTCCTCTTCTCACCTCCAAATCCATTGCCCTGGGTGACCCCCATAAACATCTTCAGTGCCTTGCCAAGATTCAACTCCCACTCCCTCTCCCACCTCCCTTGCCTGGAAGCCAGGAAAGAAAGCTGCAAAGAAGGCTCTGGGTCTCACTAGTGGTACCCTTTGCTTCAGAGGCAGAATCCCCTGGGGAAATAATCAGGTAGAAGAAACCTAGGGTTAGCCAAGAGGTAGAGTGGGGTAGCTATAAGCATGGCGACATGACTTAAATAGAAGGAGATGCAGAGGCTCTGGGTTCTGCTAACTTCCCAGTGTGTCCTTGGCCTTCCATCACTTAGATATGCAGAGGTCCCAAACTGGCTGCCAGCTACAGCCTATGAGCTGTTTTATTTAGCCCATGCAGTGTGTGTGTGTTTAATTTTGTGTCAGTTGCCATACAACTTTTAAACAGAGAAAGACTTCAAATATTCTGTATTTCTGGCTTCTCTTGAAATGAAAAGAAGTTGGGGCAGGGGAGATCTGGCAAGGTATTTTCAGCCCATAAAAATAAAAAAAAAGTTCCTTCCTCTAGGTAGATGCAATTCCATTCTATAGCTTGTGGAACAAAAGCATGGGGGTTGGGCTTCAGCCCCCACTTACCACCTTGGCTGGGTGCCCTTCTACCATGCATAGCTCATACACACGGTTGGAAACAACTTACTCAAGCCAAGTGCTCTCTAGTTCCCTATACTCTTCCCCACTCAATGGGCCCCGTAGGCTTTGAGTTTGGGGGCAGGGGTGAGGAACCAGCCTCAGGATCTCCCCTCCTCCCAGAGGAGGAGTCATGACAGGGCTTGCTTCCTGTTCTCCCCTTAAAGCTAGCCAGGGTGCAACAAGCTGACCAAAGTCAAATGCAGCTTTGGCTTGCCTCTGCTTTTCTTTTTGCTTCTTGGGAATGTTGAGCCGGGTTATCAGTCACTCACTGCTGAAACTAGGTCCTCACAGGTGGTGTGCAGAGCAAGAGAGAATACAGTCTGCTTCAGTCTCAGGGACCCCTGCTTCCAGGACCCCTGGCTAGCCAGGGAAGTTGTCAAAGCACTGACTTCAATGTCATCCACCACCTGGTCTTCTTGGGAGAAGCATACATTTCTTCCCAGAGCCTCTCAGAGCCAAGAGAGATGTTGGTCCTTTACCTTTTTTGAGACCTCCAATATTTTAGAAAACAAATACCTTCCAAGATAGTGTTATTCTGATAATAATATACATTAAGTGTTTATATTAGCAAATTAATGGTTTTTACACAGTTTATAATGCAATGTAAGCATGTTGTTGAAAAGATAAATATAGGATTTATAGGAAATACGGATTCCTAGCGCACTCCAGGCAGTGTGGTCCAGGGATGAGATGCAGATTCCAAGTTGTGTCATAATTGTCATCTCTCACTCCTATCAGGATACTCCTGGGACTGCCTGTGTCAGTTTTGGAGATAATATCCAAAGCCTAAATCAAGGTCATAGGTCCTGCTGCCCAGAGGAAAGGCTTTCCTAAGGCGTTTCAAGGTAGAGACTTAAGGCTGTCCCAAGGAGTGAGTCAGAGCCAACCAGAGGTCAGAGACCTAAAGAGTAGGAGTTCAGCTGGCAGGACCTCACCTCCATTAGGCCACATGGATTTGGTCTTTTCAGCCTGGCAAATTCCATAGCTCACTGTTCCAGGAGCAGGGGAGCAATCTTGCAATTCAGGAGCCAGGTGCTCCTACATGCCTCTGGCAAATGAGTACTGGCTCCTGGTTTTGGACTCTGAGGGTTGTGTGGGAAATTCAGAAAGGGGGAAAGGTGAGGGAAAGGATACAAACCCTCGCCTTTACATCCAAGTGTGGATCTTTATTATAGTGTCTTACCTCCCTCCTGCTGTCCTTCGGGGCTTTAGTGATAAGTTTACAAGGCGCTGGGAACAATGAAAGGCCTGGTGCCTCTACCTTCCTATTCTTCCCTCCAAAAATAGACCCTGCTCCTGTGTGCGGGAGGATTCCAATCACTGCAGGCTTCCCCCTGTGTCCCTCCTTCCTCCACCTCTTGCCACTGAACTGCAGTCCTGGGGAAGTAAAGCTGAGTTCCCCAGATTAACTTGCCCCTCCTCGAACCTCCTGGGACTTTCCTCCAAGCCTGTCTTGTAATGTGCATGACTCCCCAAGGATCTTGGTATCTACAAAGACAGCTCTTCTTTTCAGTGTGTTGCATTCTGGGCTAAGATTGGGGTATAATTGGAGGAGATGCTGAGGGAAGGAGTGGGTCAGCAGGTCCTGAGCCCCAGAAGGAATGGGTGTGGGTACGAAGGGAAGGAGTGTGCTCCTAGTTGGCAGAGTCTCCAGCCCTTTTGCCTCAGCCTGCTTCTCTGTTTGCCACTGGCGGTGTTTGCGCTGCTCACCTCAGATAGGACAGATTTCTACGCCTTCTGAGGGGCAGAGCTGAGGTGCTTTGTATCCCACCCTGGGCTCGGGAGTTCGGCTCTGTGGGGTTCTGGGATGGCCTTCTGGCTTTATTACAACATGGGTTACCGTCTGCCAAACTGTAAGTTCCTGGAAGGTAGGAGATCCGTCTCATTTATCTTTATCTGTCCCCTGGCCTAGATGTTTAGCAAAGGGCTTTTCCACAATAGGTGCTCAGTAAGTATTTACAGAATTAGAAGTCACCACACATAAGCTTTTAGGCTTCCTTGTCTCTTTCCCCAACACCTTTATTCAAGGAGAGGGGGTGTTATATGGAGACAGCTGCACTTCAGGGTTGGGTCGGAAAAATTACACTTACATTCAACCCTGTGAGCATTACCTGGTGCCCGAGGAAAGCATCTTCCCTAACCCTCCGCGCTGGTCCTCACTGCCTCCTCCCTCTGCTGGTCCTCACCCCCACCTTCCTCCGGTTGCACAGCCCATAAACCCAGTGCCAGCAGCATCCTCTCCGATTGTGTCCTTCCCCTTAAAACCCCATCCTGGGGCTGCTTACTGGAGTGGAAGCTGTCCAATTGACTTAATTCTGAGTTCAGAGTCATGTTCAGAGAGGAGAATGGGCTTTGCTTACTGTTTTTCTCTCTTGCATGACTGGGTCTGTGCCACTGATGACACTTGGCACTGCCCCTTCCCTGCCTGAAGGCCAGCAGTGCCAAAGCCCTTATATATAAAATGCAGATACTCAGCTTCTTCTCAGGAGGAGCAAGAACCCTGCTTGGACAGTGGATCTGGCCTGGCAGCTGACCCTCTTAGACTGGGAATTTAATACATTCCCTCTGACCCAGCATCTTATGCTACAGGCTTCTTGCAAAGGACCAACAGCCTGGAAGAGAAGAGCCGGCTTGTGAGCGCCTTCAAGGAGAGGCAGTCCTCCAAGAACCTGCTTTCCTGTGAAAACAGTGACAGGGATGGCCGTTTCCGGCGCACGGAGACCGACTTCTCCAATCTGTTTGCTCGAGGTAGTTTCCAACCCCTACCTTCCCAACACTCCCCAACCCTCCCTGGTCCTGTCCAGTACCATCCAGTAGGTTTCTTGTTGGGTTTCTTGACTTTTTCCTGAAATTTAACTTCTTTGACCAAAACTATCATGACTCTTTCCAAACTGTCATGAAACTATTTTTCCAGTATTTAAATATAACATACTCCCTTCTTCTCTACGGCTCAGGACTTCATCATTTTGGAAGCTGGATGAGGGCCGTCAGTAAAAGCAGTCAACTTCAAAGACACATGCAGGGACAAATACGGTCTCATAGACGCTCAGAATCCGAGGGAATCTTACATATAAGAAAATCCAGTGATTCCCATAATAGCATTTATCCTCCAATGTTGGCAACAATGACAAAATCACTTTGTGGGAAGCTGTGTAGCTGGGACTTACAACCAAGTACTGTCCTGAAACTCATTTTCCTTTTGGAGATCTTTCATTATTACTGCTGTCCCCACAACTCTGGTCTCAGGAGGAGCTTTCCCCATCTCTCCTGAACAGCTTGAAGGTAAACCCCCCCTTGCCCCCTTCCACTCCCCACAGGCCACAGAGGCCAGACCCAAATAGTCAATAAGACTTCACAAAACCTCAGAGATAATCCAGGGAATCCACACATAGCATCATGGACAGCCAATCTGCTATTGAGCTATGACTGACAACTTCATTTGGGACCCCCTACAGTTTTCCTCCCTGGTTAACCCAGCCTGACTCTGCCTACCAGAGGCTGGAACCCAAAGTCACTCCCAGACATCCAAAGCATGAAGTCGAGAGGGAGAGATGTGGGAGTTCCCTCTCCCACCTTTCTGAGCCCCATCTTCGAGCTCTTGTTTCCTAAGGACACTACAGAGGACCACTCTGCAGGAGGGACCTCTGCCTCTACCCACAGAGCCCTCACCATCAAGTATATCGTAATGACCAACCAGAAGGCCAGTGTCTGAACAGATGTAGAGGGACACAGCTGGTCACGGGGGAGCAGGGCAGAGGCCTCTTCCACCACGCTCCTGACAGGTGCCCAGTCAGCCTGCACGTGGGCAACAGCCATGACAGGCTTCTCATGGCTTCTCAAAGCTCTCCATTATGAGCAGTCTAACTACTGGAAAGTCTGTCAACCTTCAGAAAGTATATGTGAAACTTGTGTGTGTAGATATACGTGCATTTTTCTGGGGAAAAAAGTGGAGTCATACCCTGCACTCACCAGATTCTCCATGTGTATACATAACCTGGGATAAATTAGGTCTGTAAAGATACTGTGACTGATACTAGGGATTTCTGGGTTGAGGCAGTCTAGACACAAGCCAGGCGATAACTGCTTCTTGGCTCCCCCCCCAGATCTGCTTCCGGCTAAGAATGGTGAGGAGCAGACCGTGCAGTTCCTACTGGAAGTGGTAGACATACTCCTCAACTATGTCCGCAAGACCTTTGATCGCTCCACCAAGGTGCTGGACTTCCATCACCCGCACCAGCTGCTGGAAGGCATGGAGGGCTTCAACTTGGAGCTGTCGGACCACCCCGAGTCCCTGGAGCAGATCTTGGTTGACTGCAGAGACACCCTCAAGTACGGCGTCCGTACAGGTAAGGGTGAGAGCCAGATGGACACGCGGCGGGAGGCTTGCCCTCCGTCACACCCTTGCCAGTTGAGGACAGCAAACCCGTGCGGAAGGTGAAGCACAAACGGTGTGAGGGAAGGCAGCCCTGTGTTCAGTGGCCACCGAACAACCTTGGGTGTGGGCGTGGCCGTGGCCATGGCCGTGGGTGGAAGGCCCAACCCAGGCAAAAGCTCATCATTTGTTGTCGTCAACATAAATTTAAAAATACAAACACATGGTGCTTTGTCAAGTTCTGTATAAAGAGTTTTCATTCTTTGGATTTATTCACAATCTAAAAAGAGCAGAATGACCTGCGCTCTACTTCTTTTCTCTCCTCCGTTTCATGCCTATTTCATTCTGATAAATCCTACCCCTTGCCGGTCCCTAAAACTGAGGAGAATTGGGCCCATTTCCCTCCCTTTCTGTATTAGTTTTCTAGGGCTGCCGTAACAAATTACCACGAACTGGGCGACTCAAAACAACGGAAAGGTATTCTCTCACAGTTCTGGAGGCTGGAAGTTTGAAATTTAGTTGTGCGGGTCCATGCCGTCTCTGAAGACTCTTGGGGAGGATCTGTCCTTGCCTCTTCTAGCTTCTGGCGGTCGAGGGCATTCCTTGGCTTGTCGATGCATCACTCTAATCTCTGCTTTCACCTTCCCTTGGCCTTCTTCCTGTGAATGTGTCCCAAGGTTTCTCTTCTTATAAGGACACCAATCTTTGGATTAGGCCTACTCCAATCAGTTATGGCCTCATCTTAACTTGATTACATCTGCAAAGGCCCTCTTTCCAAGTAAGGTCACACTCACAGTAATCAGGGGTTAGGACTTGATCATATCTTTTTGAGGGACACAATTCTACCCACGGCACCTTCTGTTGGCTAGGCAAAAACGTCACATATATACACACCATTTGCATCACACTCCAGCTTCTGCAGTTTAGACGCTCTGAGTCACTAAATCCTATCTCTGACAGGGGGCCTTGAGGAATCCCACTTGCCTCCTTTTCATGTTACAGGAACCCTCTCTAATCCGTGGTCCTGGCCAAAGTGGTTACTTCCCAGGTGCCTCAGGTTCAAGGACTTTTTGGATCTCTATCTGGCTGTTTCTAAGCCTAGAACTAAAGCAACAGTTTCTTCTTGCTGCTGTCTTTCCCCCCAGCAGCCTGGCTTTCCCGAGCTCTTGGGCACACAGTTCTGCAGGAACTGGAAGTCCATGGAATACTTGCCACCACAGGGGAGCCCCTGGTAGCCCCTTGTTCTTTTTTCTTCTTTCTCTCTCCCTCTCCTTTATTATCCCTCTCACCCTTGGTAGTCATCTGAAAATAGATTTAAGGTGAAGACTAGGGAGCTTGGTGGTGACAGAGCTGAGTAAGCCTATTGGGTGTCAAAAACAAAGTGTTACAATGGAATAATGAGGCCAAAGAGGCGTTTTTAAATAAGGAATCCCAAACAGCTTTTGAGGTCTGCCAATGCCATTGAAATAAGTGTAGCTTACTGAAATAACTGCAGGATGGATAAGACTTAATTATATTATAAAGTCTGTGCTTGATTTTTAAAGAAAGGCACACTCATCGACTTAGTTATGGCTCCCCTTGGTCTGATGGCTAACCTATTCCTGATGGAGATCAAGTAGTGTTTATAGCTGGATAAAGAAGAGTCCAGATTCTCCCTTTATGTCTTAGCTGGACTTGCTTTAGTCCAGTGTTTTTTTATTTTGTCATACCTCCCTGTATGCCCTTTCTCAGAGATGAGACCATGTACTTTTATCATTAAAGCTCCAAATAGTGTCCTCCAAAGAAAAATACATGGGTTTGTCATAACGCACAGCTCATATTGCCTACAAAATGAAAGCATCCCTTGGCCACAGGAGCGTGGACTGCTATGAGTCTGGGGTAGGACTCCTCTTAGCTTGTTCATCAGCGCAGCATCTGGAAGCAAATATTTACATTTATAGAGTTCACCATCTCTCAGGCCTTGTGAAACCTGCCACTGCATCTCAGGGTGTTCACCTTGGGAAAGTAGACCGTTGCTGCCATATGAGAACACAGCTGCTGGTTGCTGAGCTCTAATTTCGATGCAGATCAGAGCAATAGGGTAAACCCCACAGGTGGCTACCCACAGTGGAAGGTCCTTTTTTTTTTTTTAAAGGATATTAATACTTAGCCAAAATAATGAATTGGGCTTTAATAGTGAAAACATACTAAGCTGGGTGCAGTTTGTGAAGGGATGATGGTATTTGGAAATTTCTTTACAAATTAATAAAATATTTCTGAAAAAAAAAAAAAAAGGAACCAGTATGTATAGATTCTTCACGACCTGACATAGACACTGGTCAGCCCTCAATCACAGTAGCTATACCAACTTCCCTAGTTTTTTTTTTTTTAAACTTTTTATTACAGAAAAGTTTAAACATGTACAGAAGTAAAAGAGTATAATGAACCCTATGTAACCAACACTCAGCTTCAACTCGTATCAACTCCTGACGACTTTGTTTCACTTTGACCACTTCCCCTCCCCTCTTCTCTATTATATGGAAGCAAATCTCAGATACACTATTTCATCCATAAATATTCTTCATTCTCAAGAACTCTATTTTTTTTAGAAGGGGGGGCAGAGGGAGAGAGAGAGAGAATCTCAAACAGACTCCCCTGCCCACTGAGATCTTGATCTGAGTTAAAATGAAGAGTCACTTAACCAACTGAACCACCCAGATACCCCTTCAAGAACTCTTTAAAAAAATAAATAACCACTTGGGGTGCCTGGGTGGCTCAGTCAGTTAAGTGGCTGAGTCTTGATTTCAGCTCAGATCATGATCTTAGGGTCACGGGATCGAGCCTGTGGTGGGCTCCACACTCAGTGGAGACTCTGCTTGAGATTCTCTCTCCCTCTCCCTCTGCCCACCCCACTCGTGTATGTGCTCTCTCTCTCTCTAAAATAAAATATAAATCTTCAAAAATGAATGAATGAATGAATGAATAACCACAATATCATTGTGAGATCAAAAAAATCCAAAATTTACAGTTCTTTAATATCAGATATTTAGTCAGTGTTCAAATTCCTAATGGTCTCATGAATGTTATAATTCATTTGAGTCAGGATCCAAGCAAGTCCTCCACATTGTAATTGCTTAGTATGTCTCTTAATAGATTCCCCTTCCATTTTTTTCCTTGAAGTTAATTTGTTGAAAAAGTTAACTTTGAACAATAACTCTTTTCCCCCCTACCTGACTTAGTACCACATCTATCATCTGTTATTTCATTGAATATAGAGAGTTGAAATTGAAATTTAAAATAGGTCACTTTGTTACTTGATAGAAATTCTGGTATAAGATTTTGGGGGCATAGGGGCGCCTGGGTGGCACAGCGGTTAAGCGTCTGCCTTCGGCTCAGGGTGTGATCCCGGCGTTATGGGATTAAGCCCCACATCAGGCTTTTCCGCTATGAGCCTGCTTCTTCCTCTCCCACTCCCCCTGCTTGTGTTCCCTCTCTCGCTGGCTGTCTCTATCTCTGTCGAATAGATAAATAAAATGTTAAAAAAAAAGATTTTGGGGGGATAATGCTGTAGTCGTAAGATAAAAGTAAGGTTTTAGACAACTTCATTTCCTTTATATATTCTATGGACAAAGAGATACTGTTTCATGTTTATTTGAGGGCATTTGTGTCAATCTATCTATCTTTGTCCATCTTTTGTCTCTGCCATATTGAGTGGTTTTGATACATTGTCAAACAGTGTGATTCCATTTATTTATGATAAATATATATATATTTAGTCTTGTCTTGAAATGCTTATTGTTACAAGTTTTCAAACAGATATTGCATATTTTTTAATGGATATCAACAAAATTTGTTACGTTGCAAGAGATCTCATAGATTCTGTTGGCACTGAGCAAAGTAGAATGAAGTGGATAAGTTTAAGCTATTTAGAGTAATCTATGAATGTCTGGAATCTGGGCCCATAATTACACTAAGCTTACTGTTTATGCTTCTCTCAGTTTTTCCCCTGAATATCAGTCTTATTTTTTTGAGGACTCTTGAGATGCAGTGATTAGTATATTCTGATATAAGAAGTCATAGTCTGGATGTTTTAAATGAGTCTCCTTTACATCCAAGGAAGAATAGACATTTTCACAGAGGGGTCTCAGACCAGGAACATTCAAACACTAGCTCTCTGATAGTTATTTCAGAGGCAAAAGCAATTTCTACTGGAAACACAGCAGTCAGCATATCTCTCTAACACCAGTTCTCTGTCACACACCCCTAGATAATCTATTGCATTGACACCTTCGAGACAGTCTAGCCAAGCCTGCTGATGTGGGATTGAGTTTTCCTGTGAACGCCGAGTTGGCCAAAACTTGGCAACAATCCTGGATTTGCTGAGAACAAAGCCTGTTAAAGCATATTCTGTGTTGCAAAGGGTTTTAGAGTTATCCAGTAATAACAGTTATTTTACTAACAACTTGATGAATAAAGGAGGCTCTATTTGCCTCTGTTTCACAGAGGAAATGCCAGGTCATCTCAGCAATAAATTTAGTTTAATGGTCACCTGACTATACATGGCAAAACACACCAATGCTTGACATCATATTTGAGTGACACAGGGATCCAGGGAGGGCATGCCCTCAGCATGAGCCTCAGAGCTGGCACTTTCCCCGGGCTTGGTTTGGTCCACAGAGCCACAGACCCTCTCTGAGGCCTGCAGGCTCTCCTCCAACGGTAAATGTTGATTTACTTGATCTTGAATCCTCAAGATGTTAAATTAAAAGTTGGAATATTTATAGATAAAACTAGGACCACCACATCCTGATTTGTAATTCAAAAAATTATTATGACAGGGAAGTTCATCTGAAAATCAACACATTAGATACTGGAAAGATAATTAGTCTCATGACATAGAATTTTTTTTTTAACTTTAAAATCATTCTGCTTCAGAAGCATAAGTTTGAGGAACATCATTAATGCTAAAGGTTAGTATAGCGTGGATCAACCCACCCTTCCTGTCCCAAGATCCTTGGGCTGTCCTGTTAGACTACTGGGATAGAGGCACCATCAGTATGGCCAGCGTTTTGCTTTGGAGACAGCTTGAAAAATTTGGGTTTGCCTTGATGCTTGCCTGTTACTCATCTCCCCAGGTCATCCTCGATTTTTCAACCAGCTCTCCACTGGACTGGATATCATTGGTTTAGCTGGCGAATGGCTGACATCAACTGCCAATACCAATATGTAAGTTCCACATATTATTTTCATATAAGCAATCATGACATATGATTATGGCTTGTTGCTTTAAAAGTCCACTTCCAATGGTTCCATAATAATTTTATTACAGTTGTCCTAGTTATCTTTTCTCTTAAAATGTTTTAGGTTTATCACAGTTCTGATGTAATAGTAAGTACTCAGTAAGATATTTTTAATGAATAATGTGGTTTAATAAGAGCACGGTCATGAGAAAGAATAATTCTAGCTTTCAGAATTTAGAGTGAAATTTCATGTAAAAGATTCCATGTCTCTTAATGAGGTATCTAAAGAGGTCATGTTTTGGAATATGATCTTGGTCCGTTTTCCCGTCTAAGCAGATGGGGTCCTCATCATTTAGGGCATATTTCCTTCCCAGTTAAAGTTGCCAGAGAGCCACAAACCAGTTCAATCAACCTATTGCTTACCTAAAAATTGTAAAACAAAATTCAGCTGGTAGTGATATATATTCCTTTCAAAGTAACTCATTGTTTTTCTGAATTTGACATTTTTTCCATACTTGTTTGAGTTGGCAAGGCCTTTCATTTGTTTCCAATTTCTTATAAATTTCTATGAAACTGACTCCAAGGTCCTGGGGTGCAAGTACTTCCCGGGTAGTCTTGCAATCACCCCACAATTTCCTCTACACAGAAGTGCCCTTTTTAGAGACAAGGACAGGTTACAAGTTGATGGAGGGTCATTATAGCCTACTGAGTAATGCCTCTTCTCTCAACACTGTGATAATGTTTTAGCACTATCTATACCACAGCCCACGGGACCACGTTCTACTAAAGTATCCAGGGGAAAATAATAAAACAAGTTTCTAACAATAATTTTTTAAATAATCATATGGGTTTTAGTTACTGTGGAAGTACTTAGAAAATAACCATCCACTTTTTAAGTTCATGGTAAAGTAGATTTGAAAAGTGAAGTTAGGTGAAAGGGGGGATCGTTTAAAATGAGAGATGCCATTTGACATCAAGATAGAATGTAAGTTATTAAAGTTCCCAGGTATTCTATTTTTCTAAACAAACTACTACCAGTCACAAAACCTGAAAAATCGCTTTAAAATTATACATTGGGGATGCCTGGGTGACACAGTTGGTTAAGCGTCCAACTCTTGGTTTCAGCTCAGGTTGTGATCTCAGGGTTGTGAGATCGAGCCCCAAGTCAGACTCCATGCTCAGCACGGAGTCTCCTTAAGAGACTCTCTCTCCCTCTGCCCTATACTCCCCCACCCTGTGTGCGCTTGCTCTCTCAAATAAATAAATCTTTTTTTTTTTAAAGATTTTATTTATTTATTTGACAGAGAAAGACAGCCAGCCAGAGAGGGAACACAAGCAGGGGGAGTGGGAGAGGAAGAAGCAGGCTCCCAGCAGAGAGGGAGAGGCAGACACCCCACTGAGAAGGGATTGGATGCGGGGCTCAATCCCAAAACCCCAGGATCACGCCCTGAGCCGAAGGCAGACGCTTAACCGCTGTGCCACCCAGGCGCCCCAATAAATAAATCTTTAAAAAAATATATACATTGATACACGTGTGTTCCAAAGCTATTTAATGCTGTGACTCAAAATATCAAACTACATTCAGGAAAGTTTCTACTGGGGCTCCTGGGTGGCTCAGTGGGTTAAGCTTCCGCCTTTGGCTCAGGCCATGATCCTGGGGTTTTGGGATTGAGCCCCGCATCCAATCCCTTCTCAGTGGGGTGTCTGCCTCTCCCTCTCCCTCTGTCCCCCAGCTTGTGCGCTCTCTCTCTCATTGTCTCTCTACCTCAAATAAATAAATAAAATCTTAAAAAAAAAAAAAGAAAGAAAAGTTTCTATTAATTAAGGATTCCTGCTTTGTTTGCTAATTTAAAACAACAGTGACAAATTTTTAAAAGCAGATGTGACAAGTGAAGCCTTTAGTGCTAAAAGGCACAAAAGATTAAATTGATTGGAAACAAAAATGATTTTCATGCTCCCTGTTTGCAAGTCATGGTTAAGTTCACGGAGTGTCTGTGTCGGGACACCGAGGCTATGAAGAGCCAAGAGAAACTGGGGTCAAAGAACAATTGCTTATATGGCCTCCTCTAACAAAAAGCTTGCCTTTGCCACCTTTGCTGTGGTAGATTTGTGAGGCAAAAATATATCAGCAAGCCCGGACATCGTAACGTACTAATTATAACTTGAAAAAAGACACTAATGCTTAATTGGAGCATCTCACACTAAGGAACAATTTTAAATTGGGAAGTGCAACTTTTCAAAGAACTTAACTATTTGGAAAATAAATGAGAAGAATAGAGGGAAAGGTATATATCTATTAAAGACCAAGTACTCGTATTAACGTGGGCTCTGAATTCACCCGGCGTCTTGAGGTGTGTGTGCTGTAGGATTGTCAGGGGCAATTTCCTACTGGATAGAGCCCAATCTCAAGGTAAATAAAAGGAACTCACTCTTTTCAACCGTTCATGACCAGATAGTCTCCTAAAAGGCTTTTCTTCAATCAGAGCGATCTCACAAATTCTCATTTTTGTGTGTGTTCATAAAATCAAGTCCCTTACTCTTTTCTTACCTCAGCTCAGCCACGAAACACTGAAATATGTCCCAGCCATCTGAGGTCAAGGCCAGTCCAACAAAATGGCACATAGTAATTGCAGCTGTACTGAACACAGTGGATATTTATAAAATATGACCTGATTCCAGCAGATCAATAGAGAAGGTTATTTAAAATAGTGAAATAGTTTCTGTCAGTTCTAGAGACAAGGCATTGTCTGAAGAAGTAATAACTATTATCTAGAAATTGTTCTAAGTCTGTTCCCCTGGAAGATCATGAAATGTGGCAACACTGTCAGAAACTGATGCAGAAATTTGCTTCCTTGGGACAGTTCCTTCTCCAATTGGGGACAGTGTTCAAAATAAACTTGGGAAAGAATGACAAAAGGATTTTTCTTTGGCAGAGTAGGGTTTAATTAGTGATATGCTCATTTTGATGACCTGCACTGTCGTTGCATTTGGGTGGCACTGGTAATAGGAATAACTGTATTCCTCAGTATGGTCTTTCAAAAAGAACTATCCGGTCTCCCAATTCAAGTGGCAAAGTATAAGGTACCTGACTGCTGACAGAAAATAGAAAGAGCATTGATGTTCAGCCTTTTACACCTGCCTGTGCATATAGCTTTGAGATCTATTCTTCCAAGCAAGGACCCAGTGAAGACCCTAAGAAGACTTCACAAATACGTAGTTGCCCATGGCATGTCCAGCTCTTTTCTTCCAAAACAGGGCTCCCGAGCACAATAGTGCAGGCTGAGCAGCGCCCAAGTGCAAGCAACAGCCTTCCCTCAAGCCCCTGATGACAGTACATAATCTTAATGGCAGATCTATCACAGCCCTTTGTTATGAGGTTATGGTTTCAAGTATCTTGTGCTTTATTTTCATAGAAATTACACAGGAGAAATTTTCTTTGGGAGTTATCAGTCATTTTGTACTGCTAGGCAGGTCATTAGAGAGGAACCTTCAGTAAGCAGGTCTCATTTGTCATAGAAAAGCAGTTGGGAGGTAAAAAGCCTGGGAATTCTGACTCTGAAACATACTGAGATCTTAAAGCAAATCACTGGACTTCTTTGAGCCTCAGTTCCTTCTTCAGAAAATGGGAGATAATAATATTCATCCTACAGAGAGGCTCTGAAGACTGGAGAAGGCGCCAGTCTTACGTGCCCAGTGTATGCAAGGCGCAGCGAACACACCCAGGAGAGGCAGCCACTACACAGGTCACTGTCGCTATTTGAGATGGCTCCCTCTTTTGTTTCTGTCTCTCATCATCTCTGGGCACCAGAAGGGCTCACTAAGTTTCCCCTCAGACATGTTATCTTTTAAGGTGAAGATGGGTCACCTGTCACATCTGTAAGAAGGAGAAATCTAAGAGGAATATAAAGTTAGAGACTCCATATAGAAAATTATTTATTTCTCTCATTAAAGAAGTTCCCAGTTTGACAGTCACCAGGGATCCAGATTCCTTGTGACTTTCCAATCCATATTGTAACACGTGTCTCTCACACTCAGAATCACCTCATGGTGCAGGCTGGCTGCTGGAGCTCTAGCCATCACTTATGTTTCCAGAATTAGGAATGAGGGAGGGAGGGAGGGAGGGAGGAAGGAAGGAAGGAAGGAAGGAAGGAAGGAAGGAAGGAAGGAAGGAAGGAAGGGAGGAAGGAAGGAAGGAAGATAGGGAGATGGAGGAAAGAAAGGAGAGGAGGGAGGGAGGGCAAGCGGCCAAAAGGAGAACACACTCTTTCCTTCTAAGAAACCTTTTCAGAAGCTCCACACAACAGTTCCCATAGCATCTCTTTAGCCAGAACCTAGTCTCATGGCCACACCTAGGAAGGCTAGAAAATGTCATCTTTGATCTAGGTGGATTGCAACCCTGAAGAAAATTGAACGAAGCAAGGGAAAATTGATACTGGTTAGCAACCAGCAGACTCTGCCACAAGAGAAATAAAGCTTGTTAACAGTTTGCCTTAGTTTGGAATGAATTCCACTAAGAAGTGGAGTTGAACCACTAAAAAAGGGCAGACTTGCTACCCTACTCAGAACACAGGAAGTCTCTGAACTCTCCTTTACCGTCACTCGTGATCATCACCATCCTGTTTCCAATCCCAGGTTCTTAACTTCACCCCACAGCCTTTTGCAGTTTTAGCTTCTTATTCTCTGATTCTGAAATGTCATCTTATACTCTGACTTTAGCATCTAACCAGCTTCTTTTGAATCCATATTTGACATTTGATCTCTTGGCTCTATTTACTTTACCTGTCATTTAGGGAAAGGGTACCTAACTTGGAGTCCAGGTTGCAAGAGGAGAATCTCCTATAATACAAAAATGATGTCCATATCCTCATCTTCTTCCCGGAGAGAGGGACCATAGCTTTCCTAGGGTCCCCAGAGTTTTCCCTGACCCCAGTTAAGAACCACTGTTCTAGGGTGAACTTCAAGGCCTTCTCTAAGGCTTTGGGTATAGGCAGACTCCCAGTTGTTAACATGGTCCAGGATGGGAAGGCAGGATCAGAGAGGTGTCAGAAACAGGGAACACTGTGTTAGCCCATTTGTCAGGCTTGGCTGAGGATCAACAGCCAGGGACCAATCTATCAGCTTCCAGAAGAGGATGTCAGGACTAAAGCCGTGAATCAGGAGAAGCATGGTGTTAGCTGTAGGATAACTGGCCCTTTAGACCCCAGCAGGGACTGTCAAACAGGATGCAGCAAGACCAAGAAGCAGATGCTGGACTCATCCTAGTAAGCTTCCTCCTCAGGGTTGGGAATGGTGCTGTACCATCTTCATCTCCTCAGTACATAAGATGCCACCTGGCAGGGAATAATCACTCAATATGTATTTATTGAACAAAACTGGAAGAAGGTTTAGGAACTGGGTACCTGGTTCAAATAAGGAAACTGAAACAGATGAGATTAAATGGTCTCATGATCAAACTCTGGAGACTCTTCCTCCTAATACTGAGAGTAATGGCCATGTTCCTGGTCCTTAGGTAGCATCACTAATTCATACAAACCTGGGACCTAAATTAATTTAAATCATGAAGTGGACCAACCCCCTGACCTTCAAGGCCATTCCTTCTCCCTTCTGCATGTGGTTCCTGCTGGCCATCTAACACTGACTTGACTCCAACTCAGATTTCATCTAACCCTTGATAAGGTTCTGATATTATGGCGTGTGATTCCATTTGGTCTTTGCCTTTTCCCAGAGAGCCTTCTCACTTGGTATCGTGAAATTCCAGCACACACACTGCCGCCAGTACCTCTCCACCATGCAAACATTTTTGCCATTCCCACATTTCCAAAAATCAGTGGCACTATTGATACCACATTTGTTCAAGAATGTTGGAAGCACATCATGAGTTTGCCTCTTGGGTACACTCAGCAGCACAGGCTAAACCAGGAATCCTTCTCTTCTTCTTCCTTTATCAGGCCATCAGACATGAGGGAGTGTTGGTTGCTACGGTGATGGGGCTCAGAGCAGAACCAAAGCATGATTGTGACCTCCAGAGGTGATGGTAACTGAACACATGATTTCCAAGGGTCTTCCTCCTAAATTTCAAGGGTCCTCCCAAGGAAAATGGACATATTCTTTTTGGAAACAAAATTCTTCTACCAGCAGATATATCCTGAGGGTCCTCCAGGATCTCTTTGTCCTCTTTTACCACTAAGTGATTAATTTGATTGCTTCCCCCGTGATTAAAACTTAGTAGCTTCACCTGTGTCTTATTGTACAATTGTTATCTCATCCTTGCAAAGAGCTTTTCTAAATCATTAAGCCAGCAAGAATTCCGATTAGTCCTCAGCATTGGTGTTCAGCCCAAACACCCTAATCAATGATAAAGTCTCCCCATATCACTTGGCTGAGTCAATGTAGGAATCTCTCTTCAGCAAGCATGGTCTGAGCCGAGCCCACAGGCTCTAATGCTTAAGAAGACCAAGCAACAAGCAGAAAGACAAAGAGGCTCAGAGTCAGTAAATATCTTTTTGTTTTCTGGCTTAATTTTCTATGGATGGACCTTCTTTGATTTCTCTTAAACCCTATCCTTGGTACCACAATCTTGTTTCAATGACTAGTCTACTTGACTGTGCTTCTGTTCTCAATTGCTTTGAGAAGAATATGGCTTGCTACTTCTAAATCAGTTTGTTAGAAGACAAAACTGGCCTACCAGGATATCTGATAACCTGCAGTTAGCTGTGTAGGCCAGTTGACTATCTTATTATTTATAATTGGTAATTAGAAAATCATCACTTATAATTATTCTTGACGGATATTGACTTCAGAGAATTACAGAAACATAGCTGTCCTTGGGGATTATCAGTAGAAAAACCATGTAGGTAATTATATTGAGATCTTTAAAACCTGGGTCAATATTTCCAATTAGATTCACAGTTAGCTTTCAGATGTTTATATTGTTTTTAAAAGATAGATTTTGGCTCTGGGTTTTATAGATCCTACAAGTATGAAACTGGCAGTTGGTTTCGGCCAGTTGCAGACTAATTTTATGTAGAACTTAGAATACCATTTTTCAATTAACATTTGCATCATCTTAGATCTTAAAGGTAAAGGAGACCCAGGAAAGTTACTTTCTTTCCTTCTATTTCTCTGGGTGGACCACATCTAAGACATTCCATTCAGATAAAATCTATTTTGTTGTTGAGAAAGCACAGAGCAGGCACTTCCACCACCTCTCTAGGTAACCCAGGCTGGTTTCTGATATTTCTGATATATGATTGGTGACTTACTGAATTTCCAGGAAACAAATACACCTTTTTTTTAGAACCCAAGTACAAACACTAAACCAATCATCTGTGTTCCCCAGACAAGTGGATTGACTTCTGTATGTTCACTTTTTTTTCTCACCACCTTTTCAGGTTTACATATGAAATCGCACCAGTATTTGTCCTCATGGAGCAAATAACACTTAAGAAGATGAGAGAGATAGTTGGATGGTCAAGTAAAGACGGTGATGGGATATTTTCTCCTGGTATGTTTCTCTTCTCTTTCCCTGACTTTCCTCAAGATTTGTAGTATAGATCCTTGGGATCCTTGAGAACACTAAACACAAAGTGAGTTTGTGGAAGAATAATGACCTTAAAAAATACTGTTTTTCAATACTCCTGCCCTATCTTTGTGAGGGTGAAGGCTAGCAAGAATGCTGCATTCTATGTGTACTGTCTAACCGAGCCTGGGCCTCACCTGTGAAAACTGACAAAGGCTGTGTTCAAATCATGCTAAACAACTCTAGTCTGTCAACAACAATTTGCTTCATCTGAGGATCAGTGAATCAACATTATCAATTGACTAATCAATTTCAGCCAAAATAGTATATCTACTTCGAATCTTTAGTTTGATGTAGATACAGTAAGAATCTTTAAAACAAGGACAGATATTCTTGGAGGTAAGCAGCACTGTGGGATGGTGTCAGAGACAGCATAATTGTATACAAGGGGAAGAGAAGAAATAAGAATTACAGTTGTCCAGGCAATTCAAGTTGGCCATGAATTTGCCTGTTTAATTGCCAAGAAATTGATACAAAAGCGATTGGTTTGTGTTGGCCAGACATACCTAGATAGTTACCCCCATTCTCCTTGTGATCTTTATTTAAGTAAACACGAGTTTAGTTTTATTTTAATAAACTTAGAGCTCTCCTAAATGACTCAATAATTCAGTTGAGCTATTCTTTGAGGAGAGTTTCTCGGCAATGTCACTGTTTCCTTCTGTAGGCTCCATTACTCTCTCTTTTTCTGTCTTTCTGATTCAGAGAATAGATTCATCTTTGTGCAGTAAATAGATGGAGCAGAAAGTGAAAGCAGGAAAGTTGTAACTCACCTGTCTCTTTGCAGCCACTGCCACTGCCACCTCTTATATTTCTGTCTAGGCTTCAGGTGGAACGGGCATTGGAGTACATGAATCACCTCCAGCCAAACTGCCTAGATGGCTTTGGTAATGAGTATGACTACCCGTATTCCTAAGGCAAAGGGACCAGAGGGAAGCCGTGGCAATAGGGAAGCCAGCAAAACCTATCAGGATATTGTTCCTCCCATTTCTGCCTCCCTTGTCTCTTAAGACACCAGCTCAGTCTTTGTTATTAGAAACAATAATGATGGAGCTTCATACCTCCCAATGTATCTACTTGCTATAGGGGGAGCCATCTCCAACATGTACAGCATCATGGCCGCTCGATACAAGTTCTTCCCCGAAGTTAAGACAAAGGGCATGGCGGCTGTTCCCAAACTGGTCCTCTTCACCTCAGAACACGTGAGTTGGGTGCCCTTGCTTGTGGATTATGGTGTTTTATAAGAGACTGTCTAATTTCCAACCTCAATCCTCTGTTTGCTGCAGAGTCACTATTCCATAAAGAAGGCTGGATCTGCACTTGGCTTTGGAACTGACAATGTGATTTTGATAAAGTGCAATGAAAGGTAGGCAGGGGAGAGTGAATATTAGGTTCTTGATGTATTAAATGTGTTCATCTGTTAAATTTGTTTTATTGTGCTTAAGCACTGACTCAGTACAGTGTGCCAAGCTGCTAATGGTCTGTTGAAAATATCCGATTAAATTACTTTTTGCTGCCGCTGAAGTTTTTTTCATGTGCAATCTCATTGATTCTTCATTTTAATTTCTCTTCCTTTTTAATAATTACAGGGGGAAGATAATTCCAGCTGATTTAGAGGCAAAAATTCTTGATGCCAAGCAAAAGGTATGTACCCTGTGGTGCACCTAAACTCCAGCGGATACAAATTTTTAAAAATATCTTCTTTCTGCCCTAGACAATAAAAGTCTTTGATAATATAAGAGACAATTTTATTGTGTTTCTAAAATTATAATCTCAGATATTTGCTTATTTCCAATTACAGGATGATTTCACTTTAAAGCTGTGTCTATACAGTGTCATTTTCTTAAAAGAAAAAGAGAAATTCAGTCAATTAAGCCACCTGTCCTATCTCTATTATGCCAAGTGATTAGTTTGATGTACTTCAATAAATCCACTACCCAAGTATCATGAAGACACAGCCCAATTGAGCTTTTTACTTGCTACTTGTTAGGTATAATCTCATTGTAACAGATACCATTTTAGCTTAGGCTTCTGGTTAGCAGAGTGCTTCCATGCCGTGGCAGATGGCCCATGGACGTGGTGAATCCAGCCTCAATAAATGCTATTAAGGAAAAACAAAATCTCACAGAACAGATGTATCCACAAGGCACCGCCAGGTAGCTATCAGGCATTTACCAGCTTGTTGTTTTGGTTTCATCCTTGTAGCTCATTTTCTAGCTCTGGCTGTTTGCTGGTCAGTAGAGCAGATGGATGGAAATGTTGCTACGACTGAGCAAAGGGCATGGGTGGAGCTGAGCTTGAAAAGAACCCGGGACTCCGAGAGTCCCCCAAGCCTGTCCTAGCCCCATTATTCCGCTTAACTCATGTATTTCTTGTTCACGTCAAAATTTTACTGTGCCCACTATTCATGAATTTTTCAGCTTCCTCTGTGTTTTAAATAAGCAAACAATGCTTGAGCATAATTATTACATCAATACACTTGGAGCAATACGGCTTCTGAAATGTATAATACCCAGAAGATGTTCGGCACTACCTGCCCATCACTGCAAACACTTACTATTACTCTTTCCTTCTTTCCTCTTTGCCATAGAACCTATCACTAGCGAACATACTGTGCATTTTGCTCCTTTAATTTTGTTTGTTGTCTGTCACTCCCCACTAGAATGTTAACTCCACGAGGACAGAAATCTCCATCTGTTGTGCTCACTGCCGAATTCCTCCACGGCTCTGCAACAGGACCTGACACATACGTGTCACTCAAAAACTATTTGTTGAATGAATGAGTACATGGACCAACAAAGAATTCTCCCAGATATCATATCTGACAGCACATCAGCTCAGCTGATCTCTGCTAGAAAGAAAGGCTACCGCAGTTCTTCTACTTCATGTGGAAAGGAGAGGGGTGGAAACACTAATCAGCCTGTCTCTCCTCCCTCGTAGGGATTCGTTCCCCTCTATGTCAATGCAACTGCGGGCACGACGGTGTATGGAGCCTTTGATCCAATCCAGGAGATTGCAGATATATGTGAGAAATATAACCTATGGCTTCATGTCGACGTAAGTGCTAGAACTCACAGAGGGGCCAGTCCGTTTGCGGGGCGGGGGGAACAGCTCTGCTTTACGATGTGCCGCAAGCTTCTCCCCGTGCCCCAGCCAGCCCTCTCTCCACGTCACATCAGCTCAGCCCTCCTGTGGCCTCCAGCTGGCCATTCGTGACGGGTACATACTACAGGTCTGTAATCTTCTAGGACTCATCCGGCTTCTCACTGGCCCACCACTGTCTTCTGCGGTCCTTGTGAGAATACCGTTCCCCTCACCTTTCCAGGAAGCTTTTGTCTAGACAAATGGCTACAGAGTGGAATATCACTGGTTTTGGAAGGAAAAAAATATAAGCTACAATGTATAGAAAGTAGCCATGAATCTGGACACTCAGCTGCCTGCCTTCAGTCCAGCCATCTGTGACGCTTTTCAAAAAAAAGCCCTGTATCTGGTACATGTAGGAAAAATAAGGCCGTATAAGGAAGATGTTATCAACTAAGAGATTTAGTCCCAAATTTTCCCAGGAACATAAAAGCTACATTTTCCACATGTGAGACTGGGTATATTTTTTCCTTTTTCTCTCTCCATTCTCTTATGGATAGAACTTCTCACAACTGGACAGTTTCTGCCAGACTATTGAGCACATGACCAACAACGGCTGTTCTTGTGTCATGTGCTGTCCCAAGCTGTTCAGTAAATATGCATCGGGGTCCCCACAAAAATGTCTTGCTGTTGTGGGACCCCCAAGCCTGGCAGACCTGCTGGTTTTTTCAGGAGCCCTTAGAATTCTCCCCTAGGGAGAATCGGATGGCAGGCTCCAGTCCTTTGAGTCACTTCCAGAGCCATGGTGGGGCTCCCTGAGCATCCCTGGCTTTCCACAGTACTCCGGGCCTTTGGGTCTTGGCACCATGGACTCAGACCCCATTTGCCTGTATCATTCGCACAGACCCTCTGAGGTTAACCTGGAGGAACTTTTGAAGAAGTGACAAATGATAAATAATTACAGCTGCTACTGGTTGGACAATCAGTGTGGGTTCCTCATGGTTTTCACCATTTACGTTCTCTCTCATATTTTACTAGAGGTGTGGAGTGATTGGTGTGCGATTCTTAACCGTCGCCGCTCCTCCTCCCTCTCCTGTCTCTGTCCTCACAGGCTGCCTGGGGCGGCGGGCTGCTCATGTCCAGGAAGCACCGCCACAAACTCAGTGGCATAGAAAGGTAAGGGCCTGAGCTCAGGGCCGCCTTTCACCCAGGCCATCAAATACGCCGTGCCCCGCGTCCGCCGATGTTCCCCACCCTGATTCCCAGGGTCTTCCTTCCGTCGGACTAAGTCCGTGTTAGTTCGGTAGGCATTTATTGAGCAATTATTGCATGCTAGGCACTGGGAGATCAAAGATGATTCCCAGCTAAACGAGTCCTCAGTGAGTTCACAATTTAGGAAGAGAGACAAACAGGTAAGCAGTGACAACACAATGTGGTAAGCACAGTGACAGACGTGATTGCTAGGTGACCAGCTAGTAGAGAAGAGAAAGTGAGCAGTGCAGGGATCTAGAGGCTAAAGGAGATTCGCCAAGGGCACAGAAAGGGGCACGGATTCAGTACACTCTTCTCTCTCATTAAATTTACTGCTGAGAATGGGGGACTTCTAACTAATTTAGTTGATCTAACTCAGTTGATCGGTTGAGCTAACTAATTTATTTTCTTGCTCACCATTTAAGTTCAATGGGTAGTTCTAAGATAATAGGATTTTTTTTTCCCTAACCAGTACTACTTTGTACCTTTTCCGGCCCAGTATCAGAACCATTTCTGCACAAGCTCCCAAACCGAAGCCCCCCTCTTTGTTCCCTGTTCTTCTCAATCACTGAGTTTACTTGGATGGCGGCCAAAGCCTTTGGCGTGTTTGGACCTTGCACCCACTGCAAATGGCAGTCCCCTCTCCTGGCATCTACAGTGGCTGAAGAGGCAAAGACAACTTCCCAGAGGAGCAATGAGGCATCCAAACCCATCTGGGCTTTTCCCAAGTCACTCACTGCTGCCAGGACACCCCCATCTTGACCTAGGAGAACCAGGCCCCTACCCCGCCAGCTAGAATCAGGACCATTTCTTGTGTTCACTTGCTAACCTGGCACAATTCATGTCAGAAACAGAAGCTTCTGATCAGAGAGAATCGAGCCCTAAGACAAATATGATTTTAACCTGACTCCAATGTATTGATCCCAAATGAGCTCACCTCGACTCATGTATTCATTCAGCAAATATTTTCTGAGCACCTGTCATGAGCCAGGCAGGCACGGATGTGAGTCCTTAGTTACCTGCCTTCAGTCCAGCCATTTGGGCACTTTTCTAAAAAATGTGTATCTGGTACACATAGGAAAAATAAGGCAGTATCTAGAAGGTATTATCAACCAGGAGATTTACCTTCCTGAAGCTTACTGTCCAGCAAGCTAGATGTTCCTAAACAAGGAGGCGTTTAGTCTATCCCACAGTAGAGAAAAATAAAGCAGGGTTAGGAAACAGTGAGGACAAAGGCACGCCATTTGAGATGGGGTAGTCAGAGGCCTTCCTGGGGATGTGACATTTCAGCAGATACGGGGATAGAACGAGACAGGAAACAAGGATACATAAAAGAGTATTCCAGCCAGGGGAAGGGCAAGTATGAAAGCCCTGAGGTAAGACTGTTCTTGGCAAGTTGGAGGACCATCAAAGAGGCTGGTGCGGCTGGAGCAAAGTAGAGAGAGGTGGGAGCAGACTGAGGGGAGAGGTGCATAGGGAGCAGGGAGAACACACCAGCGGCTTCTCTCACAGCAGGGGCTCTGGCTTGAGTTTCAGTTACCTCTACTGTGCCTCTTTCCTTCCGGTTCAGTTTTGAAAGGCCAGTGTCCATGAGAGTGGGACTGACTCTTCAAAGCATAATTATATGACCCTATGACTTGGAGGATAATATACTAAATGTAGATGAGTCAGTCCAACTGTACTTTAGATTTCTCAGGCGATTTCCATTTTCTGTCTTTGCATCCAGGAGAACCTGAAACATTCTGCACAGATTTTTCTAAGATTTTAAAGCATATATGTCTCCTAAAAGAAATTGAATCCATATCATGTCTTGTTACTTTACATTGGGAACAGCAAAGAATCATTTACTTCAGACCTCTAAGACATTCAAAAAACCATTAAGACAGTTTATGAGAACCAAATAAAATTTCTTAATGACTCAGTGAATGATAGCTATGAGAAAATTGATTAAACCCACTCCCTTTTAAATATGGCTCGACACTGATGACTTTCACTGTGATAACATTTAGTCACCTTTTTAAAGAATTCTTCACAGGTCTCTTTCACAAAGGTTATTGTACTATGTGCAAAGGGGAGAAGTACTTCAGGCCTTACTTCTCCTTGAAACACAGTACTCACCCTATAGTCACCTAGACACTAAATTGTTTTCCATCTAAAGGACCTCAGCAAGATGAAGAGGTTAAACATTCCCAGCAAGGATTTAGCTCTAGGGAGCACAGAGGCAGTATAATTCAGGGCCCGTTGGCGTGTCTGGGGAAAACATCCTTCACAGGTATGAAAGTGCAGAGCCCAGCTGTGGGCCAGGCCATTGGGAACGAGTCTGAAAACCACTGAAGCAAGTTACCCCCGTTTCAGTCATCATGCGCTCGACTCAGTTGTCTCTGTAATGGCTTAGCCAGTGTGCTCCTTAACCCTTTTCTCAAGTCTGAACAACCGATGTGGTTGCTAGGAAACCATGCTTGTTCGGCCATCATTGCAGCCTACGCTGGCAACGTCATGTTCATTTGGCACTAAAATAATGCTGCTAAGGAGTCAAAATCTAGAGTTATCCAAACGATCCTTGCTTTTAGGTGTCACTCTTCACACTACCTCCTAAGCGGGTAGGTCAGCATTGCCAGCGCATTTTATAACTAAGAACAGGAAAGCAGAGGGAAGCCGGGGTCTGGCCTAGAGGGAGGCAGGCTCGTGGAAGAGTTACGAGCACGGGCTCTGCCGTCCGACGTCCTGGACTTCAGTCTCGGCTCCAGCACTGCCCCACTGTTTGACTTTGGGTGATGCATTTAACCCCTTCATGCCTCAGTTTCTGCACGTAAAAGAGGGGATGAGAGTCCCTACATCATAGGGTTGTTGTGAGAATTAGATATTCCAGGAATGGTTATTAGCGTCTTGTATGTATCCAGTCATTTATCCTTTATTAACTTTTGGGAGGGAGACACTATTCTCCCCATTTAACCAATGGGAAAACTGAGGAACAGAGGAGTTAGGTTACTTGCCCAAACTCACAAATGTCAGAGCCAGGATTCAGACTTAGACAGTCCGGCTCTAAAGCCTGAGTTCTTAACCACCATACCGTACTGACAGAATGCCTGCGAAGCTCTCAGAACAACAGGACACATAATGAACATTCTTCACAAATGTTAGCTACTATTAACAACAGTTATTTGGAAGAGGCAGTCTGCGACGTAGGACCTCAGACTGCCTGCAGAATATTTGTTTACTGTTTGAGTAGCCTGTCTGGGGGACCAGGTATCGAAAACGCATACCGACTCCAGTTGCAACGGGTGGTGTTTTCCTCAAGAGGACAGTTGCCTCTTGCTGACTCCTGCACCTTCTCCTCAGAGCATATCATGTGCTTCTTTCAGGGCCAACTCAGTCACCTGGAACCCTCACAAGATGATGGGTGTGCTGTTGCAGTGCTCTGCCATTCTCGTCAAGGAAAAGGTCTGTACTGCCCGCAAAGATGAGCTGGCAGCCTGAATGTGCTTTACGAGGCACAAGAAGAGAAAAGCATGTTTTCGTTCTGTTTTGGTTTCGTTATTATTATTATTATTTTTACTGTACTTGATAAACACACAGATTGACAGCCCCATTGAAACTACCATTGCTGTTCTTTCCTGCCCTTGTCTCTTAGCCTTCCGCCAGCTCGAGCCTCCTCTTGGCTCTTGCTCTCTACTGCCCTCCCTGCCTGTTGTTCAGCGCTCGGGGTCCTGTCCCTGACGGAAACTATAGGGCCTTATTTCACTGCGCATTCCTTCCTGTTGGTACTAGCAAAAGTGAGAGCCGTTGGGTGAGCCACCAACTGGATACAAAAAGTGCTCCCTGGAACATACTACAAGTTCTTAGCATGAGTTCGTGGTCCCAAGAGCTGAAGTAAATTAGGCAGAACAACGACTTAGGACAACAAGGAATGTTGACTAAAAAGCTTTTGGAAATAAGTTAGTTCTTTAAGCGTCTACTAATAGGACCCTGCCCTCAAGAGCACTGTTGCTTCAGTAAAATATATGTATACTGAGGCATTCCAAAGATCTGTCTCCAGCTTGTAGGAGCCAGAACCTGCCCAAGCTCTTTACTACTTTCCTAACAGAGTGTCTGTTAACATTATAGGAGATCCCTGGAAAAGACTAGAAGACTTGGGGGGCAGCACTTTGGGGGAGGAACATTCTTCACCACATGACACTGTTCTACCCACTGCAGGGAGTTTATATCTGCAGCCCGGGTCCACTGAACACCATAGCATTTCCCAGTCTTGGAAACAACCCAAAACACCCACACACATTTCTTAATGCCCCCTAGAGGGGGCAGTGGGTCCCTTCTTGTAAGCGTCTGAGACAAAAAATCATTTTCTAATTAGTGACAGAGAGAAAGGGGCAAAGGTTTTTCCAAAGCTGGTTTTCAAGAAAGCCATCAGAACAAATGGAAAGCCTTATAAAGACATTAGAAGAAAGGTTGCATGTGATCCCAAGTCTCTCCTTCCCACCAGCCCTGTTTCAAAGCCATTCACATCTCTGACCTATGACTACAGATGCAAACTTGTCTTGATTTTCCTGATAGGGTATACTCCAGGGATGCAACCAGATGTGTGCCGGGTACCTTTTCCAGCCAGACAAGCAGTATGATGTCTCCTATGACACTGGGGACAAGGCAATCCAGTGTGGCCGCCACGTGGACATTTTCAAGTTCTGGCTGATGTGGAAAGCAAAGGTACGAAGGAGAGAATTCAGGAAATAGAGCAGAAATGCAATTTGCACAGGCTGGCTGGCAAACGAGAGGCAAAGATATATCACAGATAATTTAACATGTGTGTAATCAATATCTAGATAATTGAGTTAACTGTATTTTCTTTGTTTGCAAATGAGATCACTTTATCCCTTATGTCAAAATCTCCCTCCTTCCATTCAGTCTCCTCAATTTGAGTTAACATGAAGTTTTCTTGTAACTTTCTCTTATAACAACTAAAAATTTTGCCAAGATAAGGACTTTCTCCATAATCCTTTAGGAATGCTGAAGTTATTTAGTGCAGATGTAGAGAAAGAGAGAGAAAATTACTGCATTATTCTATGCAGAACCCTGAACTTCTTTATGAGGCCTTGAATCATGGAATATATGTGATAGTTTTTAGTTCTATTTAACTAATGGCTTTCCCATTATTTGTACTTTATATGCTATTCTGGAATACTGCATACTTTATCCCGAGAAATCCTACTGCTAGACTAAGGCATGCTGCGCCTGCATTCAACCTTTCGGGTTGCATTTCTGTGTCTAGAAAAAAAAGCAAACTATAGAAATCTCCCCCTAAATATGGGTGAGGGAGATGATCGCCATTTCAACTATTTGTTTCAAAAGTATGCAATCAACTAAGGTAATTTTGATTTCACAGCTTTATATTGCAACCGTTGTTCTTACTTACCTATTATAACTTAATTTTAATGACGTCTACATTTAAAGATTGTGTCTACTAATACCAAAACAACAAAGTTTTCCAGCAAAACATCTAGTCAAATGTTTTTCTGTAGGAAGGATTTGATGGATTATTAGTTTTTTTCCTCATTAAGTCATTTTGTCTCAATATAGAAATAGTCTGATTTCTACCACAAAGTAATCATAGGTATTTTAAGCATATAAACAGCCATGAATTACAACAAGAGAAAGAGCCCTATCATTTAGAAATATAATGACCACGTGGCCTACATCAGTAATTTGTGTCTTCATTTTGCCTAACAATAACCTCTTGAACCATCTACGGGGAATTCGGCTTATAGTGAATTCGTTGCTGAGGTGGGATCCCAGTACGGGCTTCTTTCTCAAGTGGAAAGTGGACTGGCCAAGGGACGCCTGGCTGGTTCAGTTGGTTGAGCAACTGCCTTCAGCTCAGGTCATGATCCTGGGGTCCTGCATCAGGCTCCTTGCTCAGTGGGGAGCCTGCTTCTCCCTCTGCCTGCCCCCCCCCGCTTGTGTGCATGCGTGCGTGCATGGATGCTCTCTCTGCATGGGTGCGCGTGTGTGTGTGTGTGTGTGTGTGTCTGACAAATAAATAAAATCTTTAAAAAGAAAAAAAAGAAAGAAAGTGGACGGGTCAAGGTATCACACTCAGCAGTGACTACTTGGGGAGGCTAATGCTTTGCCTGTGTTGGACTCTTCCCAGGCCCACTAACAATCCACAAGCCAGCCTTGTGCATCTGCTTGCCTTGTTAACACCAACCCACTCAACAACCCCCTTGCTGCTGTTATTAATCAGCCACGCTGGCTTTTGAAACTTGTGCTCAACCAGTTTGTCAATAGCTAGAGCTGTTCCAATTTTAGGGCATGTACTGAGACCACCTGCCTGCCTGCCTGGCACCAAAAAGGAGGGATTCCATGTTATGTGCAAGGTAGCTTGCCAGGGAGTATGGAGGCATGGTTGGCTAGGGCTACAGCTGGGGAAAGTGGGTTCTAAAGTAGTATTTCACAAACTCTGTGAAGAACCAGCTGGGTTTTTTTTAACCTATCATAGACCAATACAATAAATGATGATGAATTGCTAGAAAAATGAAATAAAAACTATATAAAGTTTAAACATCAATTTTTAAAACTAGAGTCAGTAGACATAAAATTACTCTGTCAAAATGCTCTTAAAATTTCTTGCTGCTTAATCTCGATTTCTGTTCTCACATTTGTATGCGCCAGTTACAGTTTGTGGACAGCCACACCTTGAGCAGCTCTGTCCTAAAGCAAACCAACAATAGGCTTCAGGTCCAGGCTGTGAGTCACTAGAAGGAAACTAAAAGCCCTATTGGAACTAACTGCCCAGAGACTAGAGTACCTTCCAAAGAGAGTAGACATGCTTCATTTTATTGTTTGCAGTGCTGGGAAGAAACTGTACTCATTTAATTAGGTGGCTCTTCCTAACCATCTCCAAGAATACTCTTACGTGTGTTCCCAGTAGACAAGGTCAGCATAGCTTTCTCAAATGCTCATCACAGGAAAATGCAACACATCACCAACCAACATGACTTTTCTTTTTCTACACCAGGGCACAGTGGGATTTGAAAATCAGATCAACAAATGCTTGGAACTGGCTGAATACCTCTATGCCAAGATTAAAAACAGAGAAGAATTTGAGATGGTTTTTGATGGTGAGGTGAGTTGTCATCTTAGACTAGATGCATAACATTTCCAGAAAAGCTAATGAGGGATGCTCTCGAGCCATGTTTTCCCACACTGCCAGAAGCTGCATCTGAATTTTTATTCTTATGTACTCTTCATTTAATTCCCTCTGTGTCAGTGACCTTCTCTTTTGATATCATTGGGATGACTTTTGGCCTTTGCCTTTGCTAAGATGGTACAGCTCTTGACCAACCCTTTGCAGACCAGAGGCCTTTACTTGCCTGTTGGAATCCATTGTCTTTCCTGGGTATGTCTTATTATTGTGTTGAACCTCCAGGATAAAGTAGTTCTCAGTTCCAAGAAGTTTATAAGACAGGTATATTCTTGTCTCTCAAGACTGGTTTTAAAATGAAGTTCTACTTTACATAGCTTCATTATGAGGAGAGCAAGATAAAGTTGTTTCTGCTCTGGGGCACTTGGTGGCTCTGTTGGTTGAGCATCCTACTCTTGATTTCAGCTCAGGTCATGATCTCAGGATTGTGAGTTTGAGCCCCGTATTGGGCTCATGCGTGGGGCATGGAGCCTGCTTAAGATTCTCTCTCTCTCTCTCCCTCTCCCTCTGCCCTTCCCCCTCCCCCACCCCCACTCTCTCTTAAAAATTTTTTTTTGTTTCTGCCCTTGAGTTCATATCCACATCGCATACAGTAAGGTACTTGTCATACTAGTATTGACTGAATGCGTGCTGTGTGCCAGATCCCATGCCATGAGCTGGGTTATAGAGTAGTGAGCAAAACAGGTACTGTCTCTGCCCTAACAGAGTTCACAGTTGGATAAAGAAAGTTAGAGGAGGAGCCAGCGTTCAATAAAAGAAAACCCACTCATAAACCAGCATAGTGTAACACCACCTACGTTCAACTTAGTCTATTTATCAGGCAACCTCAACTATTAGGAACGTGTGGAGAGTCACCAAATGAGGAAGAAAAACTCCTGAGCAGTTCAACTTAATGACACAGTGTTCATGCATTTCACCTATGGGACCGCACTTGGAATATTGACACTATTTTGAACATTCTAGCAGTTTAGAGCAATGTGATATCTCAAGCCAGCTAGAGGCAGGCAGGGGATGGCAAACAGCAGCGAGGAAGGAAATTGAAAAGTTATGCCAAGAATACAGAAGAACTCGAAAAGGATAGGTTTTAGAGCAGGGACACTTAACAGTTCCAGGTATCTCCGTGAGACCTGTCTTATGGTTTAGACATGATATTAATGTTCATTATAATAATCCTGAGTCATCAAGAGAAGATTCAGTATCAGTATGAGAAACTCATAACATATTCGATACCCAAATGAGCTGTGCCAGGTATCTGCTCTATATGAGGCCCTACAAAACGGCAAGATGGATAATACTCTTCTGAAAACCTGCCCAAATGTAATAATTTTTTAATATTTCAATGTTTAAAGGTGGTAACTTTGAAATCCTGAATGGCTCAGTCAGTTGGGTGCCAACTCTTGATTTCGGCTCAGGCCATGGTCTTGTGGTCGTGAGATCGGGTCATGGTCTCAGGGTTGTGAGGGGGAGCCCTGCATGTGGCTCTGTGCTCAGCGCAGCCTGCTTGTCCTTCTTCCTCCCCTTCTGCCCCATCCCACTCGCGCATACACACTCTCTCTCTAAGATAGATAAATAAATAAAATCTTTTAAAAAATAAAAGGGTAACTTTGGTCATCTAGAAAGTTGGTCACAGGAAGCAGCTCTCTTGCCAGATATGACTGGATAAACCAGGATTGTTCTTCCTAGTAGAGAAGTAACATTGCCTTCAAGATGGACTTGAAACCCTCATAAAAAAGAATTTTTTTTTTTTTTTTTTTGGTCTGAGAGCCTTCCACCAAGGGTACACAGGGGTTTGGGAATAGCTTTCTTTCAAGTTCTCATAATTTTCTGATGTGTTTTTTTGTGAAAATCTCTGCAGCCTGAACATACAAACGTTTGTTTCTGGTATATTCCACAAAGCCTCAGGGGCATTCCGGATAGCCCTGAACGACGGGAAAAACTACACAGGGTATGGAATCTTTCCTTATCTCATCTAACCCTCTGCAATTTCTCTAACAGTCAGAACATCCACACTTTAATGTGTCCTTCTAATGAGGGTGACATAAAAAATAAAGACTTGGGGTGCTGGGGTGCCATCTTGTTATATTCTTTTTGAATCTGGACTGTCCCTTTGCTGGGATTCACATTTGGGGGGAGCTGCTGAAGGACGCATCCCTGTCTTAGGTTGGTGTTGCTATATGCGGGGCAGAGGAATGATATACATATTCCTAGAAACTTCCATATTAAACTGTGTCTCTTAAAATGTCTTTTACTAAGTTCAAGTCCACTCTAATGCTGATTCATTCTAGTTGTTAGTTTCTATATCCAGTTTATTATTTGTAGTTGTTGGTATTAGTATTGAATTTATATAATATTGCATTCATCTAACAAATATTCATTGAGTGTAGTGTATGTGCCAGGCAAGATCCTGGGCTCTGGATTATTCAGAAGTCTTAATTTGTGTTGCAGCCCATAAGAGTTTTTTGTTTTTGTTTTTTGTTTTATCATGGTTCTACGACTGACTTTCAAAATTCAGTCACACAATAGTTTCTGAGGAAATTTATGATTGGGTAGACTCAGTCATTGGATATAAGCCACTGAAGAAACTCGGATATAAAACATTTGCCTTTATGCCAGTATAGATACAGACAGTAAAAAGCAAGAGGCTCTTTTCCTCAACTAAGAAATGGGTTGCATTGTTCAAAAGAGAGTGGTGTTAATGTTGGTCTTGAGTTTTGTTTTGTGTTTTCCATCACAAGGTGGCCCCCAAAATCAAAGCGCTGATGATGGAGTCTGGCACGACCATGGTTGGCTACCAGCCTCAGGGGGACAAGGCCAACTTTTTCCGGATGGTCATCTCGAACCCAGCCGCTACGCAGTCTGATATTGACTTCCTCATTGAGGAGATAGAAAGACTGGGCCAGGATCTGTAAGTGCCCTCCCCAGAACATGAGTTCGTGGGAGTTCCCTCTCCTTCTGGCACTCTAGACCAACCTCTCTAAACGGCTAAAACACATAGGCTATTTCATCGAGGGGAAATATAATATCCCGAAGAATACTGTTTAAACCTTACTTAAGCTTGTTATAGTTAGTAGGAAATCATGTTCTTTTTAAAAAGTTGCCCATTAGGAACACAGTATATATGTACAGTTATATATACCTCTCTCTATATGTATATGTATGTATCGTGAGTGTGGCTCGGTGATAGATCACAGCATGTCTCCCATTCCAAGAGAATTAACTTTACCTTCTCGGTAACTACCGAGGGGCCAAACATGCTGCAAACCAGCTTGCGCAACAATCCCAGGAAAGATGTTTTTCAAGATGTTGTGTCATAGGCACCAAGGGACATACTGCTGGCGAGAGTTGACCTCGTTGTCAGTGTTTCTCCTAACCTGAAGAGATGACGGATGAGACGAAGTACCACTAGATGACAAGAGTCACACCCTCTCCATTAGCATCCAGTTAGGGGAAAATCGTAGCAGAGTCATTGTTACAGGTGTACTGTGGTTGTATTTTTAGGGACTAATTTGTGTAGATTGTGTATATTTCTGTTGTCTGACCTTCGGGGGCGGGGGATAGAGAAAGAACACATGTAATGATTTCAATGACTGTTTAAATTGTAGGTAAATGAAATAATTGCTTATTTATATTCAGAGATTTACCATCTTAAAGAGGTGTCTTGTATTTTCTTCCCATTTGTAATGTATCTTATTTATATATTAATGCAGTAAGTTCAGAAAACTGTTTATGGTATTTTCGTGCATTTTGTGAGCCAAAGAAAAAAGATAAAAATTAGTGAGACTTGTATTTATACTAGAGTGCCCTTAAAATAATGATCAAAGCGTAAGTTGACTGTCTGTAAGAGAATTCTGGTACTGTACATAGAGTCATCTGATTGGAAATCCCAGAACTTAAACAGCGTCTGCTCTTCTATTACCCTCCCTGTCTGGCTATCTGTCTAGTGTTCTCAATGCTTTTCTAGTAACCGTTGGATAATAACTAGATCTCCTGTAACTTTGTAGTAGTTCATGACCAATCTCTGTGACTTGCTTAGCTCAAACCTAAGGCAACGTTTCCAAGGACCTTCTGAAGAGCTCCGATAAATTGACCAGGCTCACAACTGTTTTTGAGGAAAGGAAATTCACACTGTGCGTTTTAGAGTATGCAAGAAGAATATAAATAAATAAAAATATTCTCCATGGAGAATTTGAACGAAATTTTCTTCTAGTTTGTGTTTCATGCACAGAGCTTTCCAGGGATGGTTACAGATCACCGCAGCCCATCCCCTCTCCACCAGCTGCCACAGGTGATGGTCACTGCCCTTCTTAAGCTGGGACTCAACCCACTGTCATAGGTTACCAAACCCCTGATCTGTACAATCATTCTGATTGCAATTAAATAAAATTTGAGATTCAAGCCCAGAGAAAAAAAAGCCATCCCTGTTTCTCATTTTCCTGTTTGCACCTTGGAGTTCCATTCATGCAGCCATTCAAAACCTGTTTTCTTCCTCTGTCGCAGGCACTGTTCTAGGCACTGGGGTTACAGCGATGTGCATGGCAGACAAATGTTCCTTCTAATGGGGATCTTACAGCACTTGGCCTCTGTGGTATCTGAATACCTCTAAGATCACGGGATCGTGCCTTGCTGCTGTTCCTGCTCGTACGGTGGGCCTGATTCACTTTTTCAGGGAATATGTGTTGGTGCTGGATCATTAGGAAATAGGACCCACTTTCTACATTCTATTAAGCTTTCATAATACTATTTCACTCACTTGGAATACAAGGAGCTCTCTCTTCAGCACATGGAGGGATTAGGTAAGAGTCCTTTGTAATGAGCATACTGACCGCACACATAACTGTTGTCATAAGACCAGGTTCCACAGGGAGATGATCCTAAAGTCACTTTCTTCTTTCTGCCACTGTTCCTTCCAATCCCCTCTGAGGTATGATTCTTTGCACGCCCCTGTTTGAATTCAGGTCAATCTCATAGCTTTTCTGGCCTCTCAGTTACAAGAACAGTTTCATTTTAGCAATCAAATGTCCAGCTCAATGTAATAAGGGAAGACTTCAAGTTTTTATACAACAGAGAGTTTCTCCCCTCCCTTGGTCTGGCACTGTTTTAGGCTGCAATCTCATAGTGCTAGGGGGAGACAGGCTGGTGGTGGGACAAGGTCAGCTTCTTTTTTTCCTCTTTCAGCTCATCTCTGCTCCCTAGTTACTGCATTTTCCCTAGGGGCAGAGGGGTTAAAGTAAGAAAGGCACAATTTTACGTAGCTGATAAATTCTCATCTAGCATCAGGGCCTCTGGTCTGTGAAATTTTTTTTCTCATGGGACCATTTGGGAGTGGGGGAGGAATGGGGATTTTTCTTTTATTAAGGTAAAGTCTAAGATACAATAAAAGTCATTCCTTATAGTATACTGTGTATAGTATTCTGTGAGTTCTGACAAACCCATTCAGTCCTGTAACCACCACCACAATCAAGATCCAGAACAGTCCATCACACCAATAAATGTCCCCCTGTCCCGTTATAGGCAGCGCCTCTCCCAGTCCCTAATTCCTGGCAACTTCTGGTTTGCTTTCTGTCCTAGAGTTTGGCCTTTCCCATCATGTAAATGGAATCACATAACATGCATCCTTCTGAGTCTGGTTTGTTTCACTTCACACAATGCATTCGAAATTCATCCTTGTTGTCGGCATCAGTCGTTAGTTCCTTTTATTAGTGCGTCGTGTTCCGTTTGTACGGATGTACTGATGTGTTTGTCCATTTCCTCACACAGGGAAATTTGCATTGTTTGCACTTTGGGGCAATTAAAATTCACTATAAATGTTAGTATTCAGACTTGGGTGTGAACATAGGTTTTCGTTTAACCTGGGTGTTGCTAGATCAGACTGTATAGAGTGTGTTTGACTGTACAAGAAACTGCTGTAGTGTTTTCCAAGGTGGCTGTACCATTTTGCATTCTCACCAGCAATGTACAAATTTTCCAATTGCTCTGTATTCTGATAGTTGGTATTATCAATTTTTTAAAAATTTTAACCTTTCTTTTTTTGGTTATAGTTTTACTGAGATATAATTTACATGACCATATCATTCACCCATTTAAAGTGTACAACTTTCTGGTTTGCAGTATATTCAGAGAGATGTGTCTCCATTACCACAATCAATTTTAGAACATTTTCATCATCCTAAAAAGAAACCTTATACCAATGAGCGGTCTCTCTTCATTCCCACACAAGCACTCCCTCTAGCATACCACTCATCCACTTTCTGTCTACAGATCTGCCTTTTCTAGACGCGTCATATAAATGAAATCACACAATCTGGTTTTGTGACTGGCTTGTTTCACTGAGCACCTCATGCGTGCTGTAGCGTTTATCAATATCTCATTCCCTTCATTGCTGACTAATATTCCACTTGGAGATACACTACATTGTATTTACCCATTCATTAGTTAATGGACATTGGAGTTGTTTCCACTTTTTTGGTTATTGTAAATAATACTACTATGAACCTTTGTATACAAGCTTTTGTATGGACATATGTTTTCATTCTAATAGCGGTATCTTGCTGTGGTTTTAATTTGCTTTTTCATGAAGCACTTTTGACACATCCCATTGAGGCCCTCCCACCTCATCGCATGTGAGGCAGTCAACGTCTCTTCTCCTGCGACCACTTAGAACTCAGACCCTCAGCTCTGGGCCCCTTGGCAATCTACCCTGTCCAAACCTTATGTTGGAAGTTCTTCTCCTCAGGCAGTACTCTTGGGTGGAGCCCCTTTTATTTAAAATCATTATGTGGAATATATAAGGAGGGTTTTTTTTTAACAGGCATGTAAAGGATAAAGAATGACGACATGATACTTGCGTACCCACTACTCCGCTAAAGAAATAGAATATCAGTACCTTATTGCTGTCCAACCCATCATGAACCTTTCCTAACTGGATGCTTCCTCTTTCCCAAGAAATAATCACTATTCTGAATTTTGCATTAATCACTCTCTTGTTTTTCTATATAGTTTTACCACATATATATGAATCATTATTGTTTAGTTTTACCTGGTTTCACACTTTATAGAAATACAATAATACAGAATATATGTACTTCTGTGATTTGTCTTTCTATTCAACCTTATGATTTTGTAGGACCAGAGCTAACCTATAGAGGGTCTTGTGCAGTTTTAAAAAGTAAAAAAGGCACCCCTCCCTTCAGGGACAGGCGTCCCCGTGCCAGTGTGTACAGCTTGGCACATGGAGCATAGACTAGATTTCAGTGCCTGCTGAACCCATGGCCACAGCCTGCGATCACAGCCTTAGGTGGTAGCCTCATGTTTTTGAGATTTACCTTTGATGATGGGTCCAGCCAGGATTCATTCATTTTTATGGCTATTTCATCGCATGAATATACTTCAGTTGGTTTATCCATTTTATCGGGGGTAGATATATGAATTTTTTCCAGTTTTCTGCCTTTAGGGCCAATGTTGCTATGAGCATTCTTGTACTTGCTGGCTGGTGCACGTGTAAAAAATATTTTTCTAAGATTTATATCTGGAAGTGAAATTGCTGGTCATGTTGTTGAACTTCACTGAGTAAAGCAGAGTGGTCATACCAGGTCGCACATTAACCAGCAGCACGATGGTCCATAACCTCACCATCACTTGGCTTCAGAATTTTGCCAGTCTAGTGAGTATGAAGTAATATCTCATTGTGGTTTTAATTTGTCTTACCCTGATTAAAAATGAGGCATCTTTTCACATTTTTATGAATCATTTGTGTTCTCTTTTCTATGAAATGCCTAAATCATGCCCTTTGTCCAATTTTCAGTTGAGTTGTTTGTCTTTTTCTTATGATATTTAGAAGTCCTTTATACATTCCAAGTACTAATTCTTTTTGATTATACGTTTAGCAAATATCTTCTCCTAATTTGGAGCTTGAATTTTCATCTGATTAATGGTCTTTTTTTGGAAACGTAAGTTCTTAACTTTAATGTAGTAGAATTCATCAGTATTTATCTTTGCATTTTCTGCTTTTTCGTGTGTCTTAAGAAATTCTTCCCTATCCTAAAGTCATTAAGATATTTTCATGTATATATTGGCTTCTAAGTTTTATGGTTTTATTCCTTTCACATTTAAGTCTCTATTTGTCTTGAATTTTTTTTTTTTTTTTTTTTTTTGGTGTTTGGTTCTTCTTCAAGAGTGAGAGTTATTATTAGCCCTTTACTCTTCCATGTAATTTTAGAATCAATTCATCAAGTTCCACAAAAAAATCCTATTGGAGTTTTATTGAAGCAGTGACTCAGTTTGAAGAGCACGAGCATATTTTCAATATTGAGTGTAGTAATCATAATCGTAGTCGTATCTCCGTTTAACTAGGTCATCTTCAATGTCTTTCAGTAAAGTTTTACAATGGATATGCACTATTTCTGATAGGCTTATTCCAAGGTACTTTATATGGTTGCTATTTTAAATGGCATCTTTTTTATTGAAGTATAACTAACATATGGTATTATACTAGTTTCAGGTGTACAACTCAACAATTCTATATGTTACTCAGTGCTCGTAATGATAAGTGTATTCTTAACCCCCTTGATCTATTTCACCCAAAAATGGCATCTTTTAAAAATTACAATTTCCAGGGGCACCTGGGTAGCTCAGTCAATTGGACGTCTAACTCTTGGTTTCAATCCAGGTAATAATCTCAGGGTTGTGAGACTGAGCCCACATCGGGCTCCACACTCAACACAGAGTCTGCTTTAGATTCTCTCTCTCCCTCCCCCTTTGTCCCTCTCCTGCTCACACATGCTCTCTCTCTCTCTCTGTAAAATAAATAAATAAATCTTTTTAAAAAATGACATTTTCTAACTGACTGTTGCTGATGTATGCAAATATAATTGTCTTTGGGGTAATGATTTTTGTATCCAGAAAGCTTGCTAAAATTCAAATAATTTTGATTCTTTAGTGTTTTCCAAATAGGGAAATATACCATTAATGGATAATGACAGCTTTATTTATTCCTTTTTGATTATTATACCTTCCCCCACCCCTTTTCCTTGATATGCTGCTCTGGTCAGGATATACAGTACAATGCAGAAAAGAAGTGTTGGTAGCAGGCACCCTGGCCTTAATCCTGATATTAGAGGGAATGCTTTCACTGGTCACCATTCAGTTTTATGTTTCCTTTAGGTTTTTTCATAGATGCCCTTTATTGGGGTTAAGAAATTTCTTTTTATTCCTAGTTTGTTAAGTTTCTGCAATAAATAAATGTTTAGTTCATGTAGTATTACTCATAAATAATTTGTTTTCCACGTCTTTTCTTTTTTTTAATTAAATGAGTTGACAATTTTATTTTCACATTTCACAATACAAATGAAAATTGCTTTTTTTTTTTTTTTGGTCCCACTACCAAAGTGGGCACCATCATGGTACGGGTGGGAGGTCTCATCATTGGCATGTGGCCTCCCATTGGCAGCCTCATTCCAGGAGCAGGTCCCACCGGCATCATCCCAGGAGGGGAAGGACCCATCATTGGCATCGTGGGAGGGCCCCCCATATGGGGTGCTGGCATCATACCAGGGCAAGGAGGACCCGGGAGATGGGGGGGAGGTGGGGTCATTGCCGCTGCAGGAGGAGAAGCAGGGAATGGAGTAGAGGTAGCTTTCCTTGTTGAATGCGGCAGGCATTTTGTGGATCAGGCTCTGACCCGCTCCATCCCTTTCTGATAGTCTTTCACATTCTCTTTGTGCTTCCTACCACTGCAGTGTGTCTTCCTCACAGACGCAGAGTCACGGGTGAGGAACGTGGCACAGCAGTCACATTAAAACTCAGATATGTTGCTCTGCAGACCGTTGGCCACTCCATCCCGCACCACCTGGAAATGACCTTTTTGTCTTTTTGAGTCCACTTTTGCAAGTTAGATTCTCCAAGAATTTTTACATAGGTTTTAAGTTTTCAGATTTATTGGCATAAAGGTGTCCATAATTACCTCTTCTTTTTTTAATCTGTTGCATCCATAGTTATAGTCTTCCCTTTTTTCCTTATACTGGTAATTTGTGTCTGTGTTGTTTTTTTTTTAAGATTTTATTTATAAGTAATCTCTACACCCAACATGGGGCTTGAATTCACAACCCCAACATCAAGAGTCGTATGCTCTTCCATCTGAGCCAGCCAGGCACCCCTGCTTTCTTTTTTTATTGATTAATCTCAGCAGAGCCTTGTCAGTTCCATTAAACTGTTCGGAGAATGTCTTGGTCAATACTCTCTATTGTATGATTGCTTTTACCTCATTAATTTCTGCTTCTGCGTTTATGATTTCCTTTCTTCTACTTTTTTTTTTTTTAAGTCTTCTCTACTGTAACTTTTTCTAACTTCTCAAGTTCTATGCTTGGGCCATTAATTTTGAGCATTTCTTCTTTTCTAATGGAAGTATAGGACAGATATTTCCCTCAAGCATCCATCCCTTTAGCTATATACCACACGTTTTGACACACAATTGTTTTGTTGTCACTCAATTCTATGTGTGATGGATTTGTTGATTTTCCCTTGTAGTTTAATTTTTGCTCTGTTATTGGGTAGAAACAAGTTTATAATTGTCATATTTTGCTGGTGAGTCATAACTTTTATCATTACATGCTGACCCACTTTTTTGGCTGCCTTTCCTATATTTGGATTAATTCTATGTTATTTTGTGCTATTTGTCCTATCCTTTTATGTTTTTCTCCCTTTCTTGTAGAAGATTTTAATTAGTTGAGTTTCGTCTCTTGTTTCTGTTCTTCAGTTTTAACTTATGAGACTAGAACTGCTCCTAAATTACAGTCTTGATGTCTGTTTTTCATCGCTCACCCTAAATAAATTAGCATGAATACTTTACCATTTCAATACTTTACCATTTCAAAAGTTAATAATTTGCTTTCCTCATAAATCATGTAAGAACCTTAGGTCACTTTGATCCTCCTCCTAATACACGTGCCGCTGTTAGCCAGTATCTTAGGTCTTTTTAACCGTACGATCCGTGTATTATTAATAGCTTTATTCAATAGATTTTTGCTTAGTTATACCCACGTATTTACCACTCAATTTATGCATGGTATGTTCTTACATCTCAGACCTTCCATTTGGGTAATTTTCTTTTTCATTGATCTGCATGTGTTTGAACTTTTCTTTACTGAAGCCTTTTAATAGCCCCTCTCTGAGAATGGGCTCTCTAACTTTGCTCCCTGGGCATCGTTTGTGAGGCTGGGTTGAAAGCACAGTGATCCAAGGGATTTGCTGCCTTGAAGCTGGAAAGGGTAACTATTAGATAAGGTGACTTTGTTCAACAGGAAATGTTCCAGTCACATCAAGGGGCCCTGCTCCTAGGCATTATGGCAATTCTGTTATCTCTTACAGATAAAGGAAACCAGATACATGCATCAAATTTACCTGCAAGAATCTTAAAATCCTTTAATCTGAGCAAATGATGTAAAGCAATTTAGTAAAAGGGATTTTACTATATTTTGGGCTGAAGACTGGAATTTTTTATAATACAAGGTTGCTTTAATATTCTAATAAAACCACTTACAAAAATTCTCCTCCTGATTCCCTCAGCCTCCATTATAAACATCTGTGTTTTATGCCTGCCTGACGTCTAGTCTTTTTCTGATCACATTACTCTAACTTTCCTTTGACAGAATATCCTTTCTTTATTCTTACCCAGTATAATTTGAAGGGATGAGCCCACTCCCTAGAGATCTCCTGACTCAGGTGTGGCAAATCAGGACATTCCATCCCCTGGACCATAGGGATGGACACTTGACCCTAGACAGGCTGAGGATATTCCTGAAGTGAGGTCATAAAGCCTTAGACAATAAGGATTCCATGTGTAAAGCAACATGTGAGAAGCCTAGGAAATCTTGGCCTTGACATAACAGATGGAACAGGGGTCCCACCTTGGAAGCCTACACTATGTTCACCCTAAGATTCTTTAATAATGGCTCAGTTTGTCCAAAGGGCTATATTAGTTTCCTATTGCTGCTGTAACGACCACAAATTTAGTGGCTTAAAACAACATAAATTTATGTTCTTAAGAGTCCCAGAGATAGAGCTGAATTCCTTCTGGAGGCTCTAGGGGAGACTCTATTTCCTTGACTTTTCCCGTTGCTAGAGGCTGTCTGACTTCCTTGGCTCATAGCCCTACTTCATATCCTCGTCTTTGACTGTCCTGCCCCCTTCTTTCCATTACAAGGACCCTTGTGATTACACTGGGCCTACTTAAATAACCCAGCATAATCTCCCCATCTCAAGATCCATAATCTAATCACATCTGCAAACTCCCTCTTACCATGTAACGTAACACATTCATCATTTCGGGGATAAGGCACAAGGACATCTTTGGGGTGGGGGGTGCTATAGGTAGGATCCACCATGAGTTAAATTCGCACTGGGGGCCAAAGTACCTCCTGACAAAAACTTCATCTGAGGAAAAGAGACAGTGTTCTAAGGACAATGATTTGGTGTGAACAGGAATCCCTTAAGTTCAGCAGGAAATGTCTTGTTGAGATTTTAATTTTTGAAGAGGCAGCCCTTGGATTATTCCTAAGAACTAGTATCAGAAATCTGAAGAGGCGGTGGTAAGAAGAGAAGTTGTTTCACTACAAACTGTGAGACACGCAGAACACAAGCAGGTATGGTTTTGTAGCCACATAACAGTGGAATCCACATGGGGATTTTTGGGGAAAGGGCCATGCCTTATGTCTAGATCTCACATTACCAGATTAAGTTTGGTTTGAAAAAAGACGCTAATGACGATGGCTTCAAAGTGGTTAACTTTGCAGGGTATTTTTTCCCCCAGCCATAGATACATTTCAAGGACTCAAGGGAAGAGAGCAGGGTGAAAGGCACAAAGCTAGCGGCGGCCAGGGCTGCAGCTGCTTCTGCTCCAATGCCAGCACTGCTTGGCCATCAGGGTGCTCTCGGTGACCCCAGCGGGCATGAATGCAGGAACAACAGGCAGACCAAAGGGCAGGAAGATGTGGCTTGGTGAGCGGTTTCAGGCTTTGCCTCTGCTCCTGGTCCTCAAAGCATGTGTGTATGAGGGAAAGAGGGCATGAGGGATGGTTTTGTATTCTGGAGTAGGCTTCTGAGGGAGGCTTTTCTGTTTGTCCCCAAATTGGTGCTTAGATCCAACTACAGAGTCAACACGCAGTGTGCTCACGTTCTAAAGAGAACTGACCACCGTTCAGTGGCTCGCCCCACTCACAGCTTACCGCGAGGTGGCAGAACTGGCCGTTCCAACACTAGTCGTGGCCTCGCACCAGACTTCCAACCCCACCTCCTCCCCAGAGAGGGCCGAAGGGCTTGGTCAGGACTGTGAGTTGGGGCCCATCAGCCCAGAGCCGCTGGAGCCTGGCAGTCAAGGGGGAGGAGGCATCCCAGAGGAGCCAGAGCCCCCTCCACTAGAGGGGCACCCCAGTTCACAGCGCGCCCCTCCCGCCTCAGGTCCCTGGAGGCACAAAGGCGGGCAAGATGGGGAAACGGACTGAAGAGCAGGGCCTGGGCAGCTCGGGACGCGTGTCCGAAGCCTGGGAGGTGAGGAAATCCGGGCATGAGGAGTGTGAGGGGACCGGGCTTGCCTGACCACCCCAGGCCTGGCCTCGGGGGCTGGGGCCGACGGGGGGGGGGGGGGGGGGGGCGCTGTTGTGCAGCGACCTGACGGGCGCCGGCAGCGAGCCCATGTGGAAGGTTCTGGAAGACGCGGAGTGCGCGCGGATGGCGAGATGGCGCGTAGGGCGGGCCACACCTGGCGTCAGGACGCGTGCGTCCCCTCCGGCGCCAGGACGCGTGCATCCCCTCCGCCGCCTTCCTCCCCGGGGCAACTCCGGATGTTGGTGTGAGTGTGTGTGTGTAGGGGAGGTGAGGAGGTTGCTGAAATCGTGACGCCTGCTGAGGATTAAATGTGGGTTTTAAAACTGCCTTTGCGTCTCAGTGGTGAACCCTAGTTGAAAATACACGGCCATGTAAAATAAAGTCTCCGGGAAAAATATGGCAACTTGTAAACAGTGGTTATTTTTAGATGACATTTAAAAGTGACCCTTTTTAGTGCTTAAAAAAAAAAAAAAAAGCCGGACTGTTGTTCACTAATCAAGAGTGATAAGGACGTTGAGGCGTATAAGCTGCTGCTAAAGGGTTCACTGCACAGTGAGAAAAAGAGGTTCAACAATTGGGACCAGAGACTGGAAGACGACACAGTTTCATGTTTTACTCCACGGAATTAGGACTGTTCAAAAATGCTTACAATGAATGTGTAGTCATGACAGATTAAGCCCCAAAGATCTTAGGTTCCTCCGAGAGTGGGCAAGCTGCCCTACCCTTTCCTAGAGGGGAGAAACCACCTGGAGCGATGACTATTTCCCCAGATGACGTTGGAGAAGCAAAACAAAGGAAAGGGCGTGAAGCTGGCTCAACCGATTTGTGAGTCTTAAGTACTTACACCTTGGAAGGAAGGCGCAAAGGCAACTACGTGGGGCCCAATCGAGGAAATGGCTCCACGTGCGGCGGCCTCGGGTCCTTTCCTGATGGAGGGAAGCGGGGTTGGCCTGCGGACGGACGCAGGAGAGCGTATCGTGGCCGCGGCTGGCTGGGCAGCCCCTGCCTGGGCCCTCGGTGCATCCCAGCAAGAGCCGCAGCGGGAAGGAGGCAGTGGAGAGTGCGCCCCAGCCCGGCTGGAGGAAATGGTGAGTGTCCCCTGGTACCTGAAGGACAGCACCCCCACTTGCACTCCTGGGGCTTTCTGAACTAGCTAGGGAGAATTTGAGCAGGCCTGGAGTTCCCTCTGATAACAGATGGGGTTTTGCCCCTAATGCTATGACCCTATTTTTACCTCCATGCACATGGGGCCGGGAAAATGGTTATAGACAATCAGCTGCTGTGAAGAACTCAGAGGCACAACTCCAACCTCCAGAGAGCAATGTCTTTCATCAGCATAGCTTTAGTTTTTACTTTGTGGGAGCAGATTCGCAGGCTGAACCCCAGTAGTGCGCTTGTGCCCGCACGGATACTCAGGCCCCCTATAGTCCTTGTAGGTAAGTCCTGCTGAATTGATAGCAGACGTTTTCTTCTGCTGCTGCACTGCCTTCCAAAGTAAATGTAAAACGGAACAAACATAAGGGGGGGGGAGAAGAAAAGAGAAGAAAACGGGTGGCCGAGCTTGTTGTGGACTTTGGAGAAAATCAGCTGACAGGAAGGGATGGGAGGAGGTAGGGTTACCCGCACTCAGCAGGCTCAATTACAACCCAGTGGCAAAACTAGTTTGTCAGTCCTTGCGGACTTAAGGTAAGGAACAGCCTTCTTGCCTTACTCCAGTCAGGGGAGTCTGAGAGAAGCTGGAATCCTCCAGGGAGGAAGAAGTAGAAAGGGGCCTTGTTTGAAGGTTACTTTTAGGGTTGGAGGTGGGGCGGGGGGTGATGGTGGTGAGCAGAATAAATAGAAAGGCAGAAGAGAAGCAAAAGAACACTTCCTTTGTGCTTTCTCAACAGGAAAGCTTCTCTCTCTGGGCTCGGTAGACGCCGCCTAGTGGGCAAACTCGCGGCTTCTCTCAGCCGGCAATTGTAGCCAGCCCAAGTGTGACATTTCAAATTTACTTCGCTTCAGCTACCAAATGCAGGGGTGTGAGTGGTGTTTTGGTCCCTCAGAGGCAGCTATCAGATTGGGGTAGAGGCAGCAGCTGATTTACGCTGGTCGAAAGTGGCCCAGGAGTACCAAGGACCCCTGAGAGCCCGGAGAGACCAGGGGAGCTCAGCCGCTCAGGAGTCTGGAACCAAAGAGGCAGAAGACGGGGGTGGCCTCCAGCAATCGGTGGTTAGCAAGAAGCCAAGGGTCTGGAATCGGGGGCATCTGATAAGGCAGGTTGGAACTCTTTGGTCCTTAAGACCGAAGTGTGACATCTAGAGGGTCGTTATTATTCAAGACAGTGGCACCGGCTAGCAGAAATACGGTGGTGATTTATTCTAGGCAGGGACCATCTGTCCTCTGACCATTCTGTATTTTAGTCCACTGTGGGTGCATTCCGGGCCTGGAGAAGATTTTGGGGGACCACAGGAGTCTGGGTATAAGGAATATTTCAGTCTGAATTTTTTTAAGTTGAGCTGTAATTGACATATAACTTATTAATTTCAAATGTAGCACATGATTTGGTATTTGTATATATTGTAAACCACCATCACAATAAGTCTAGTTAACATCTATCTTACATAGTTACAATTTTTTTCTTGCAATGAGAACTTTTAAAATTTATTCTTTTGGTGATCTTCAAATATGCAATGCAGTATTAACTATAGTCACCATACTGTACCTGACATTCCAAGACTGATTTATTTTGTAATTCAAAGCTCATAACTTGGGACCCCCTTTACCCATTTTTCCCACCCCCAACTCCTGACACTGACAGCCACCAATCTGTTTTCTGTATTTTTGAGCTTGGATCTCATTTTTGTTTTAAGATTCCACATATAAGTGAGATCATAGAGTATCTTTCTGTCTGACTTATATCGCTTAGTATAATGACCTCAAGGTACATCCATGTCATTGCAAATGGCAAGACTGCCTCTTTTCTGTGACTGAGTAAAATTCCATACTACATTTTCTTTATCCGTTCATCCACTGATGGACACTTGCATGTTGTCGGTTGCTTCCGTGTCCTGGCTGTTGTTAATAATACTGCAGTGACCATGGGACTGCATACACCTGTTTGACTTAGTGTTTTCATTTTCTCTGTATAAATATCTAGAAGTCGGAATTGCTGGGTCATATGGTAGTTATACTGTTATTTATTTTTTTTTTGAGGAAGCTCCATACTGTTTTTATAGTGGCTGCACCAATATACATTTCCACCAACAGTGCATGAGCTTCCACCTTTCTCCATAACCTTGCCAATACTTGTTATTTCTTGTCTTCTTGTTAATAGACATGCTAACAGGTGTGACATGATCTGTTTGTGGTTTTGGTTTGCATTTCCCTCATGATTAGTGATGTTGAGCATCTTTTCATATACTTGTTGGCCACCTGTATGTGTTCTTTGGGAAAAAACATCTCTTCGGGTCTTCTGCCTATTTTAATTTTATTTTTTTTATTAATATTTTTTTAGATTTATTTATTTATTTATTTAAAGGATCACGCGAGTGGTGGAGGGGGGCAGAGGGAGAGAGAGAGAAACGGACTCCCCACTAAGTGGGGAGCCCAATGCAGGACTCGATCTGATGACCCTGCGGTCATGACCTGGGCTGAAATCAAGTGTCAGATGCTCAATTGACCGAGCCACCCAGGTGCCCCTCTTCTGCATAGTTTTAAATCTGATTGCGTTTTTTTGCTGTTGTGTTGTATGAGTCGTTTATATATTTTTTATATTAACCCCTTATAAAATATATGATTTGCAAATATTTTCTCCCATTTGGTAGGTTGCCTTTTTGTTTTGTTGATGGTTTCCTTTGCGGAGCAGAAGCTTTGTAGTTTGATACAGTCCCACTTTGTTTTTGCTTTTGTCACCTTTGCTTTTGATGTCAAATCTAAAAACTCTTTGCCAAGACTTATGTCAAAGAGCTTACTGCCTATATTTTTTTCTAGGAGTTTTATGATTTCAGGTCTCACATTCAAAGCTTCAATTCATTTTGAGTTAATTTTTGTGTATGATGTAAGAGAGTGGGCCAGTGTTATTTGAATTGAGTTTATGACATTTACAATCAAAAGAATCCTAAATAATACAGTTGTTCAATCCTATTGCAAAGGACTATGGAGAGTGCCAGTGGTCAGAGATAAAGTGACAGTGAGGCAGTAAACATGACTACTCTACCTACCTGCCCATAGCCCCTTCTAAGGGACTGTCCTGCCTAGAATATCCTGATGAAGGTATGGATCTAAGCATGTATTCCAACCTTAAACTTGGCCAGGATAGTCAGGATAGGTTAGGGTACGTTGCCATAACAAGTAACACCCACAGTATTAGTGGCTTCGAAGAATATGGTGGGGAGAGGGGTGATGAACATGGGGTTATTTCCTGATCATACTCCATGTCTGTGACATGCCAGGTCGGGTTCCTCTCCAAACTGTCTTCAATTCCAGATAGGTTGAAGGGGTACCCACCTACTGGGGCATTGCTGGTCACTACAGCAGAGGAACAAAACGGCCAAGATAATACAAAAGGTTGAATTGTCCAATCAGACTCAGAGGGATCATAGATCTTATCCAATATGGAAATGTATTAATGATTCAAAAGATACGGGTAATCTTAAGATACAAATGAAACATGGAGAAACTTGGGACTGCCAGTGCGGTTCTCCCTTTCTGCATTAGGACACATTCTTGTTCAGATTTAAAATTTTAAGGAAGGCTTCACTTAGAAAAAGGGAGATTTTCAGTTATGAAATATCTACAGTTTGTACTCTAATCATTACATAGCTGACTGACGGTTTTCCAGTGGGCCGTGCCACATAAATGCATAAATTTCAGATTTGTTTACCTTAAGCAACCTAGATAAACCTCCTGCTGAAAGCATTCCCTAGGTGATGATTCTCTGTTGTCTGTCACCAGGAGGTGTACTTAGCACATTTACAAAGAATAATTCCTTTCTTTTAATCCCACCTACTGCCTGTTTGTATCTCAAGAAGAAGGAGAACTGGTTGCAGGCCAGTTGCTTCTTTTCCAGTGATGAATCATTCTCTGGCTCTTAAAGGCTTCTATATGGAAATTAAGCATATCACATCTCCTCACATTCTACTGGCTAACACGAGGCACATGGCCAAGCCCGGGATCAAGACGATGGGGAAGTATAATCCTTCCTCAGGGAGGGGAACCAGATATTGTTGAACAGTTATACAGTCCACCACAGGTGTCCAGTCCACAGTCAGAAAGGGGGACCCTGATGTACAGATTTGCCTTGTATTAGGGTAATACTAATTCCTGAAACAGATAAATCTCCCAATTTCAGGTGTTTACACAAGCAATGCTTATTTCTTTTTCACCTTATAATTCATCATGATATTTGGCAGGACGCTTTCTACGTGGTAATTCAGGATCCCAGTATCCTTCCATATAATTACTCCACCACCTTAGAGTTCTCATCCAGCAGGCTAACAGGGAGAGAGAGGATGGTGATGTGAGAACAGGTGCTTCTTAAGAGCTCTGGCTTGTAAGTGAGACACACAGCTTCCCCTACATGCGAGGTTGACTGTATTTCTAGATTGTACAACTACTTCCCAGGCCCGACTCTACACAGTGGAAAGGGGACAAAATCTCTGGTGGAAGCCATCCATCTCTGCTGTAAGCATTAAAAAATGAGTCTAGAAAGATCTTTCTCTTAGAGATTTCAGCTAGCAAACGCTAAAGGAATTTTCCAATTTGTGGTGGAGCTGTAGCTAAAGGAATATATGTTAGAAATGGGTTGAGTTGTGAATGGAGGAGGGGAGTAACAACTTAAAAAAAAAAATTTTTTTTAATGTAAAAGTCCAAAAATGAGCATCCCAGGGCTACTATTGTGGCTTGCTCCAGTAAGATCTCAGGGATCCAGGCTCCTTCTGTCTTGTTTTAGATAACATGGCCTGCATTCCCAAGGAATGGCTCCTTCCTGAGCCCCAGTGACGATTCCATATCCAGCTATCTGTCTATAACCAACAAGACAGGACAAAGAAGAGGATAAAGGTTCATACCTCCTGTCATTTTCCTTGAAACATTCCTGGAAATCACCCTAAGATACTTATGTTTATATTCCACTGGCCAGAACATAGTCATATGGCCAAATCTAGATGCAAGAGAGCTGGAAAGTGTGGTCTTTATTCTGGTAGGCCAAGCAGTTAACAAGTTAACTGGTAGGGAAAGAACTGCTATTTTTTTTCTTTTTTTTCTTTCTTTTTTCTTTTTTTTTAAAGATTTTATTTATTTATTTGACAGAGACAGCCAGTGAGAGAGGGAACACAGGCAGGGGGAGTGGGAGAGGAAGAAGCAGGCTCATAGCGGAGGAGCCTGATGTGGGGCTCGATCCCAGAACGCCGGGATCACGCCCTGAGCCGAAGGCAGACGCTTAATGACTGAGCCACCCAGGTGCCCCTCTTTTTTTTTTTTTTTGTAAAGAAAGCCTAATGAATGGGATTGGTCATGAACTGCTAGCCTCCTTGCAGATTAACCTTGATGCGAAGGAGTTAAAGAGCATTCATTTGCTTTTCACAATAAAATCACAGAAAATTTGAATTTTTCCCTGTTGTGCAAAAGAGCATGATTGTGGGAATACAGGAGAGAAAGAGAAAGGTCTTGGTGGAGTGGGGACCTGGGTACAATGGAGTATTGGTTTCCTCGGACTGCTGTAACAAAGTACAACAAACTGAGTGGGTTGAAAACAGAAATGTGTTGTCTCACAGTTCTAGAGGCTAGAAGTCCGGATCAAGGTGTAGGCAGAGTTGGTTCCTCCCCAGGGCTCTGAGGGAAGGATCTGTTCCAGACCTATCTCTCCAGCTTGCAAATGGCTGTCTTCTGCCTGTGTCTCTTCTTATCATCTTCCCTCCACACATGTCTGTCTCCGTGTCCAAATGTACCCTTTCTTATAAGGATTGTGTCACATTAGATTAGGACTTATCCTGGAGAGCTTGTTTTAACTTGATTTCTTCTGTATAGACATTATCTTTAAGTTAGATTACATTCTGGGATGCCTGGGTGGCTCGGTAGGCTAAGCCTCTGCCTTTGACTCAGGTCATGATCTCAGGGTCCTGGGATCAAGTCCTGCATCGGGCTCCCTGCTCAGTGGGGAGCCTGCTTCTCCCTCTCCCTCTGTCCAACCCCCCCTCCCCTGGCTCATGCTCTCTCTCAAATAAACAAAATCTTTAAAAAATTTTTTAAAAAATTAGATTACATTCTGAAGCACTAGGGATTAGGATTCCAACATATCTTTTTGGGGGGACACAGTTCAACCCATAAACAATGGTGAGGGGAGGGATGGCAAGGACCTTTACAAATAGCAATGTTTACTATTCAGTTTAAATGTTCATTTAGATGTAAATCCCCTCTGTTACCCCAAATCTTCAGTTGAAAGTCGGCCACGTATGTTAGGGGCATTTTGCAGAATGTGACTCTGTCTGAGGAAGCACTCTTGGCTGCTTATCCCACTCTGCCCACTCTTGAAGCAAGCCTGGAGAGTAACTGAGCCTGACGCATCCCTCAGCCATTTCCAGATGACGATATGTGGGTGGGTAAATACAACTTCCTCAGCCCCTGGTTGGGACTCTCTGATGTGTGTCCCTCGCATCCTCTCCAGCGTCCCCCGAAGCATCGACCGCCAGGTGCCCACAGTGGTAATGCGCGCCTTGTTGGCTTCCTTCCCCTCCTGTCCTCACATCCCTGTGGACAATGACCACAAATCTGACACCAAACTGAAATCCAAGAGCTTTCTTCGTATGCTTAGAAAAATACCTCAATATTCTTAATTAACGTCTATTAATGTCTTGGACAACCCCCTGCTGTGGAGGACAATCTGTATCAAAGTCTCTTGTTTCATTCATGGGCTTTCAGCATTAAATTTGAAAAGGTGGAAACAACAAATAATTATTTAAAAGTTCATTTTTTTCTTTGCTCCCTGCTAGCACCTTAAAACAGATGGTATCCATTCAAATGAAAATGAGGTATAAAAGTGATTTTTATTAAAATTAACATTCAATTTAAATTTTGCTTTATTATGCATACCACAAATAACCATGTGAGTTCCCTGTAAATAGGTTGTATATATGACATAATTCATAGTTATTCGCGCTCTACCAATTACATTGAAATTATGACTGGAGTTACCACAGAACCTCAATAATCGTTACTATGTAATTTGCAGTTTTCCGGATTGGGGAGCTTTTGGAAGCTGCAAGTAACTAGCCAATTGTTTTTAGAGAGTACAGTAATGACTGTTATTACTGAGGAGTTGAATGAAGCTCCTTTTTATGCCCTGAAGATTACTTGATAATTACACTTGATGCTATCATTAAAAAAAAAAAAAGTCAGGAACAGATAAACAGACAGCAAACTAACTATAATCACAGTCCAATAATGTGGGCCAATATTGTTGGCTGTGAAAATTAGCACAATCTGCCATTGATTTTTATTTCTCTAATGGGAACACCTGCATCTACAAGTACACTTAATTAGAAGGGTTGCCTTGCCTCATGAATGGCATTAGAAAAACAATAAGTGAAATTAAAGGGAAGGTTTCTGAGATTTTTGTTTATTATGTGAAAGTACAGTAGGCCACAAAGATGAGTCAAAAGAAGGCAGCCCCCCTCGCCTCGCCCAAAACAAACCTAGTTGCATCTGCCCTTCAAAGTCTTCCTTGAAGAGGATGCTCGGATCATCCGAACATCTTTCAGTAACCGGAAACTAGACCTGGGACTAGAATGTATTACTGTGGTCCACTGCTCAGAAAATCTGTATTTTCTATAGATGAAGCCCATTCAAAGATTTCTTACATGTAAGTACTTGAAAACAGTATTTCTCCTCTACTTTTTTCCCTTTTAAACGAGGCCATAGTAAGCTTTCCCCAGACATTTTTTATGCAGGGAAACACTTCTCCTGAGAACTGACCCCAGGCTGAAGTGTCAGGGATTCAAAGTCCGCTTTCAGTCCCATTAACCTCCTTTTCCCTTTCTCCTCCTCTCAGCTTCAGACATTTGGAGCATGTCTGAGCAAAGCTTATTTTTATGATAGGATCTTGTGCCATCCCTGTGTTACCTTTCCCAGTGATAATTGCTCTGTAAAATTATCTCTAGGGAGTGAATGAAAGGTTTTCGCCCCATCTTAAATATGCCAGTCAGGGCAAAGGCCCAGCGGCTTCTGAAATCTGATGTCGTAGGCTGCACCTTGTCAGGGTAGCCTCCTGCAGCCGTGGGTGTAGCCAGAGAAAGTGCCCGCCGTCCCGACTGCCCTGGGGAGGAGGGAGGTCCCTGCCCGAAAACAGGCACAATGACAGCTTCAAGACAGCCTTCGACATGCTCACTTTCTGCAGCAGCTTGTCCCGAGTAACAGCTCCTGCCTTTCGCTGGTAGGTTGCCCTGGGAACCTCCTTATGAAGTCTAGTAAGATCTTCGTTCGTATTTGTTCGCTGCTAGCATTAGCTCCAACTGCTCGTTTTAACAAGACTTCTACCAGCCGGCTCATTGAAATGGCCCTCTTATATTTTTATTCAACTGATAAACTCCAACTGCTTTATGACAAAACCATTTTACTTAATGGTCTCCAAAAGCACCCCATAAAATGCTTCACAAGTCCTTTCTTGGGGCCACTGTAGCAAGACCTACTAGACTTTCAAAATTCCTGTGGCCAAAGTCTCCTCTGCTTCTAGTGGACTCCAGGTGCTGGAAATACTACCTGTAGAAACTCTGTTGGCTGTATGGATGAAATGGCAGACTGCTAAGATGGATAGAAGGGTTCGAGTAGGCACACTGGGGTATTGCCCAGCTGTCCCTCTCTCAGAAAACTTCTTTGCTCACCCTCTTCCACAGAATTAGGCCACTGACAGCTGGATCAGTTCTAGTACATTGTCCGTCTGGCCTCAGTGGTTGGTGCGGAAGTGGATATGTGACCCCCGGAGGACTCTCTAGAGTCTTTTCTGTGATACCTGAGGCTGCCGGGTGCCCTCTTCCCATGGCATGACAAAGCCTGCAGGCAGCCTGAAGAACGGGAGGTCCTGCAGAACAGAGAGAGGGAGAAAGAGAGAGCGAGAGAGTACCTTGATAATATAGTTTGACCTACCGGCTTTAACTGTGCCCAAAGAAGCCAATGCATGTCTTTTTTTCTTAAACTAATTTGAGTGAGTTTCTTGTCACATGCCGCCAACAGAATTCGAGCTAATAATCCCATTCATTTTACAGAGGAGGAGCCCGGGAGTCCAAGAGGTTACCTGATCTACCTGAGTCCAGTCGTCTAGTTAGTAATGCAGCCAGTTGGAAAGCAGGTTTTAAAAGAATGAGACATGAACCCCTAGTCTTGCTGGGTCCGAGAAGACGGCCCTGTTGAAAGCTATTTGGATGCTGATTCTGTCATCAGCTCTTCCAGTGCCATGTCAACCAGCTCTCCTTATGTCGTCTGAAAATTTGATAAGCAGCCAGTAAATGTCTAAGCCACTATTCATATTCTTAAAGCTATATCCCAACTGCAGAAACCTTCCTCCAGAATGACACTCACCCATTGACCAATCTTCTTTTTTTTTTTAGATTTATTTATTTAAGAGAGGGAGAGAAAGAGAGAGCACATGAGATTGCACAAGCAGGGGGAGGAGTCGAGGGAGAGAAATTCAAGTGGATTCCGCACTGAGCGGGGAGCCCCACACCGGGGCTCGATCCCACAACCCTGAGACCATGACCTGAGCTGAAACCAAGAGTCAGATGCTCAACCAACTGAGCCCCCCAGGTGCCCCAATCTTCTTTCAGTTGCTTGCTAACCCACCTAACTACTGTTATGCGGTACTCAAAGTGTGGCATATGGACTCGTGCAACACTGGGGAGCTCATTAAAATGCAGATTCTCAGGCCCCACTCCAGACCTACAGACTCAGAATCTGCATTTTAACCAGATGTTCATGGGAGTCACTGCACAATAAAGTTTGAACAGCATGGATCTTTGTTCCTTAACACACACACACACACACACACATACACACACAGAGTTTTGCTACATATAGTAGTCTCCACCTACCTGAGGATTTCCTTTTTGTAGTTTCAGTCACTGGCAGTCAACTACGGTCCAGAAGCAGACGACCCTCCTTCTGACATATTGTCAGGTCAATAGCAACCTAATGCTACGTCACAATGCTACATCATTCCCTTCACTTCATCTCCTCGCCTAGGCATTTTATCAGCTCCCATCATCCCAAGGGTGAGTACAGTACAAGAAGATATTTTGAGAGGGAGAGAGACCACATGTGCATAACTTTTATTACAGTATATTGTTATAATTGTTCTCTTTATTATTAGGTATGTTAACCTTCTATTGTACCTGATTTATAAATTACTTTTTATCATAGTTGTGTATGTATAGGAAAAAACATAGCATATATAGGGTTCAGTACTACCCACAGTTTTGGGCAACCCCAGGGACCTTGGAACATTCGGGCATCCCCTGGGGGCCCTGGGATAAGGGGGACTACTGTATCTTTAATGAGTTTATACATTACATGCCCTTTATCTAGAAGTCGGGTACTTTTCTTGAAATAAGGAATACAGTTAGTTTGATGTGTCTCTTGTTGAAACTGTGCAGGCTTGTATTGATTGCTATTGATAAACTATATTTTAATAAAAAGAAATATTGCATGAGCTTAATGCCAAGTTGCCAGAACTACAGATTAGAGTACCTTTTTTTTTTTTTTACTTTTTTGAAAATTGGGATCATATTTGCCCATCTTGAGTCTTTCCAAAACCACCCCAAATATTCTTCCAACACATCCTTCACAGTTCCTTAAAGATGATCAGTGATTTCATTTGCAAGTGTTTTCAATACTCTGGAACTCACCCAGGTGAGGCCACTCAAGCTCATTCAGAGCATCTGGGTCACTGGATTTCAACCCGGGCTGCACATCAGAATCACCCGAATCAGACTCACAGCCTTAAAGCCACCAGGGCTTGGGTCCCTTCACAGGCCAATTGAATCAGCATCTCTGGGGAAGGGGGCTCCAGAGGGCATTGCTTCTTTAAGCACCCCCGGGGGATCCTAGTGTGCCAGCAGCGTTAAGAGCCATTGAAGAGAGGGGTGAGGTTTTTAAAATCTAATTCCCAGGGCCCACAGAATCAGAATCTCTATGGTTGAGGCTTGAGCATCGATTGGGATGGAGAACCACCGAGCTGGGTGAGCGCGTAAGCTCTTCTCCCCTAGTTGAGCTCATTTCCTCACGTCAGAACTTGTGCCATCCTTGTTTTTCCTGTCTGAAGGGGATTTGCCTTGACAAAGACATTCAAAACAAAAATGGAAGCTCCTGATGCCTTTCACAGAGTTTGTTTTATAGTTTTATCTTGGCTTTTCTTTCTTTCCCCCTCAGTACAATTTGAAATCTTTTTTTCTTTTTTAAGATTTATGTATGAGAGAGCGAGCGAGTGCATGGGAGCACCTGCGCCAGTGGGGGGAGGGGCAGAAGGAGGGCTCCCTGCTGAGCTCGGAGCCCAAGGGATGCGACTGGTGTGGTGCGACTGGTGCAGTGATCAGGCTCAACACAGGGCTCCATCTCATGACCCATGAGATCATGACCTGAGCCGAAACCCAGAGCCGGAAGCTCAACCAACTGAGCCATCCAGGTGCCCAACAACTGAAATCTTGCTTTGACCAGCTTGTCCCTAAAAAAAAACCCAAAAAACAAAAAACCACCAAAAAACCCCCCAAAAAACCACTGTCCAGTCCTCATGAAGCCTACCATGTCCCTAATTTTCGAATCTAGAAACGTTTATGGAGTAAACAATCTATAGTCCACCAGCTTAGTGCAGTATCCTTCCCAGACCTCCCCTCCCCTGCTCCGCTGACCTGCAGGACAGATGTGATTGATACCATTAGGCAGATGAGGAAACCGAGGCTCAAAAAAACTAAGTGACTTACTCAGAACTATCTAGCCATTAAGTGACAGAACTAGGATTTGAATCCAGGTCTCTTTGGCTCTGTAGATCATACTCTTTTTCAATATGGCATGGTTACTCTCAAGGTTTTTTTGCTCCTCAGAATTTTATTTTTAATTAAAATCTTAGATTTACAAAGGGTTGCTGCAGATATTGAGAATTGTTCCAGTATGCTAAATTCTTATCACAGATAAACAAGACTAGGCATGGAATATCTGTCATTGATTCCTAGATGAGTTATATTAGCATGACCTTGAAGCAGGCAGTCTATTCCTTTCTACAGATCACAGCCACAAGATTGGACGTTGATATCTCCAAATGTTTGCATGAGTTTTTGAGCCATGGAAGTACAATGCTTATAGATAACTATATTTCCAAAAGATTTTCTAGCTTACTAAATAGTATTTTAAAAATGCTACAATTCCTGGGGCACCTGGGTGGCTCAGTTGGTTAAGTGTCTTCCTTCTGCTCAGGTCATGATCTCAGGGTCCTGGGATGGAGCCCTGCATCGGGCTCCCTGCTCAGTGAGAAGTCTGCTTCTCCCTCTCATTCTCCCTCTGTGCGTGCTCTCTCTCTCTCTCTCTCTCAAATAAATAAAATCTTTAAAAAAAATACTACAATTCCTTGTAATCCTCTCCCCCCAAATAGAAATCCACCATATCTCACCTGTTAACTACTTATTTCTAAGATTTAGGTATGATACAAACCATAGAAATGATCCCTGAAAAGTATAGTCTTAGATTTAGATGTAATACAGCTAATTGGTCTCCATTTCCAAAGAAGGTAAAACATAAAATGTGTTTGAGTTATATTTGAGGCATTTAGATTAAATATAAGGAAGTTCTTTATAATGTTAAGTATGGGGAAAGGGCAGTTTACCTGTCCATCTCTAAGAGCCTTTATCCGTAAAATCAGGACTTAAAAGTGGAGAGAGGAGGAATAACCTTCTCCTTCTTTAGGAATAGTTTATTTTGCACTGGCAGTTCTGGGCTGTTTGAGATGCATTAGGACAAGTTGGAGGAATCCTGGCCCGGAACCTAGAGAGGCGAAAGGAGATCATTTACTCTAAGATAATCCTAGTTATAATAGTTCAGGGCTACAGTAAGGTGCCAGAAATGGGAAATGAGGGAAATGACGGCCTTTTAAAAGTTAAAAGAGAAATACATTCTGGATCAGCGTAGGTGGATCAAAGTTGCCTCAGAAGACAATGCCTCCCAGGCTAGCAAGGCTCTGTTAGAACCTGTTTTCATGTAATTTCTGCTCTTCGTCCTTTCTGCTGCCTGGAATGGGTTGAAACGGCTAGAACTCTCAGTTATGTTGGATCATGAGAAGGCATTGAGAATAGAAGCCACTTTGATGAATATAGCAAATAAAAACTATAGCAGGCTGAGTCTCTGAGGACACAGAAAGCTGCTCTAACACCACACCTAGGGGATCTACTTCCAGACCAGAAACTGTTCTCCACGTTAGCCAGATGTTATGCATTCTTCTGTGATATACAGTCCAACCTAATCCAAGCTAATGGAAGTAGGGTTCACATTTCGATGAGTTCTTGAGCCGTCCTAGCCCAGGAGCCCCTGGAAAGCAAAGAGAAAAGATCGATTCAAGGAAAAAGTACCTAAGACCAGTTCGGGAAAAATATATAAGCTTCCAGATCAACTTATATAGCTGAGGGTGTTACCGAACTGAAAATACTCTGCTACCCAGCTCAAAGATGGTAATATGGCCTTTGCCTGACCAGAAGAAAATGATTTTAAAGCTTCCTGGATTTTGGTCCAAGTCCCTAGAGGAAGCCTAAGGAAGGCTGGGGGAAGGGACCAGGGGAGCGAGCACTGTCGAAGAGCTCCATTGCAGGAGCTAACTGCCTCCCACATAGATGTAAAGACGCAGGAATCCATCCAGAGTGTTCCCGGATCCCAGAACTGAAGTAGTGAGGCCTCTCAATGTCACCTCAAGAGCTAACCTTATGGCAAGGGCAGCACACATGAGTAAGAATGTCTAATTACTTTTTTTTTTTTTTTTATTGATCTCTGCTGATCTATTCATCTGGTGAATACACTGAATGGAGGCTCTGCGTTAGTCCTCTCCTGGCTGTGGGGCTTCTTAATAATTCCTGGCCTCCCGTTGATCACCTCGGAGCCTTCCTCATGAAGGACGTCATTCACACCTCGGAGAAAGGAGCTCTTTGTACTGTAGCATTTTCTGGAGAGGATTTCACCTACCAAATGGGAAAATACAGCTTGTCAGGCAGACTGGTAGAACATTTTTCATGCTCTGAAAGTTTTCTTTCAGCTGTTCAGCCGGCCGTGCTCTGGGCCATTTTCAAGATCTACTGAGAGCCAGTGACTGGCTGTGCCCACAGACCAGGCTGCCATTCAGTCCTCCTGTAACACTTCTGTGCTTGAGCCCCCTTCAGAAGCACCATGTAGCTTTAGAAAACGCTGTTCTGGGTTCAGGTTCTCACTCTGTCCCTCACTCTGAAGTGGCCTGGGGCGACACCTTTGGGCAAGTCAGTTAATTCCCCAGGGCCTCAGTCCACGTATTTGTAAAATAAGGGGTTAAAGTGTTCTTTAAGAATGCTTTCAGCTTAAAATATTGTAATTTTTGTGGGTTTTCTTGTTGGGAATAGAAAAATGAAAACCTCTCTTGTTTTTTTTTTTACTGCACATGAGCAATTATTTTTTATTGTTGAAATAACACACTTACTTTGCCAAAAAGCACAAACGTATATTGGAAGAAAGTTTGAAATGTAAATCGTCCATATTCTCACCATTGTTACTGTTTTGTACATATCCCTATAGACTTTAAGCATAAGAATGCTAGAAATCTGTTTGCAAAAATATCACATCCACGTCCTGTGGTCTGCTTTTTCACTGAACACAACATTCAAATGTCCCTGTGTCAAAAAAAAAAAAATATATATATATATTACATATTTATATATGTATATTTACATATTTATACAATTATATGTGTGTGTATATATATGCATACACACACAAACACATCATGTTAATGATCACACAGAATTCTAAAAATGGAGTACAATTTATTTTACCAAACTCCTGCTTTTGCTGTTATAGATATTGCTATATTGAACATCCCTGTATATACAGTTGACCCTGACCAATGCAGGTGTTAGGGGCACCAACTCCTTGCTCAGTCAAAAATCCACATATATAGTTTTTGGCTCCCCAAAAACTTAATTACTAATAGTCTATGGTTGACTGGAAGCCTTGTTGATAATGTAAACAGTCAGTTAACACATTTATATTATTTGTGTTAGACACTGTATTCATATAATAAAGTAAGCTAGAGGAAAGAAAATGTCATTAGGAAAGTCATTAGGAAGAGAAAGTACATTTACAACACTATACTGTATTTATCAAAAAAAAAAATACACATGTAAGTGGATCCACACATTTCAACCCTGTGTTATTCAAGGGTCAGCTGTACATCTTTTCTAATTTCTTTTTCCTTTGGAAAATTCCTAGAAGTGAAATTCTTGAATTTGACACTATCCTTCTTTTAAGGATTTTATACATATCCCAAATTGTCCTCCAGTAAGTTGTATGAATTTGCTTTCCCCAGACAGTAAGAATGCCTTTCCCCATCCTCTCTCATTCCTTTTACTTTTTGTCTTTCTGATAGGTGTATCCCAATCCTTTTAATTTTGCATTCTTTGGCAACAAGTGGGATTTGGGGTTTTTTGTTTCTTTTTCTTGGAGGTTTGTGTATTTTCCCTAGAAAACTGTCTTTGTCCCACGTCCATTTTCTCTGTTGGGACTGACTGTGGGCTCTCCCGTATGGGCATAGCTGCTGCCACCTTAATGTAACAGATGGGTGAGACATGACAGGTGAAGGGGCGAAGAGAGAGGGCGTCCCCAAAGAAGGCCTCTAGGAGTCCCTGGAGCTGGCAGACAAGCCCATGGGCTCCCACATGCCAACCCTGCACCCCCAGCCCCTAGGTAACATGCTGCAGACACAGAGAGGAGGGAGCTCTAGAACCCGTGCCCCTAAGAATGTGGGAGGAATGGAAGCAGCCCTCAGGTGGCTACTTGCACTTTGGTTGTCACAGTAAGATCAGGACAGGGGGAGATCTAGACCAGTCCAGGAGCCCACACGTACAAGAAGTGACTGGAAGACACTGAGTGATAGCATGAGGTGGGGGAGGTATACAAAATGCCCAGCTGCTTTCAACACCCACCACATACTTATGCTTCAGTTATTTGATAACTATTTATTGAGTATTTACTATGAGCCAGGAACTGTGCTAGCCAAAATAAATAAATATACTACAATCTACAATAATATTGTTACTTCTATCATGATTTGGACTCCATTTTTCAGCTTTCGGCCGACTAGAGGGTATTTCATTTGAAATAGTTAGAAGCATAGTCAGAACACTAAATGGGGTAGGATCTGAATGGATGAGTTGGAATACTTCTCCCAGTGATACATTGTTTTCATAGAACCACGTGATGAGACAGGACCTGGCGTTGACAGGAGGATTCGCAACAATCCTTAAATGGTTTCCTTGGCGCTGGAGAAAGTGATACAGCGCTATGGCCGCCAACTCACCCCCTGAGAATGTGTGTTCACAGAAGGCAAACTATCAAGAGATTGTTTTGAGTAGTGATAGAAGTGGTAGAACCAGCAATAGTAGTGGAACATCTATCAGTGTTTACAGTAATGTGTATTCAAGTATTTTAACGTGAAAATCGCCAGACTATTGACATGAGAGAGGTGGAAATTTCTGAGTATGCTGACCCTGCGGCAGCTGGCCAGCCACTGATTACAACTGACGCAGAGAAGACTTCAGACTCACTAGAATCCAGCTGCTCTTCCTTGCCTGTCCCCACATATCACTTCCCAGTGCCATCAGTAATCAGTAAGCCAGTCACAGGGATTAGCTCAAAGGTAAGAAGTAGCACAGTAAGTCCCTCCTCCTTCATTACTTGCTCCTTTTATGCACGTCTTCAGGTTTGCGAGGCAGTTTTCACTTTTCACCTTGGGCTTATCGCCTACTTGCCCAGCCAGTTTTTCTTTCCTGTGAGTTTTGTGCCATAGGACCGGAGGCTGAATACCACAGCTCGCAGCTTCCAGGCGAGGGGGTGGGGGGAAGGGGCGGGTTTTGCAGTTCCTCAGCAATCTTCCAAACAACAGCCATCCAGGAGCATGGACCTTTGTTTCAGTGGTTCTGACTAGAGAAAACTCATTTGCTGGTGGCAGGGATTCAAGCTGCTAACTTCACAAAGAATATTGCCAGAGCCAAATTCTTTCCCCGTTATGGAGGTCAGAGGTGAGGCAACTGTGCTTACAGGGCAAAGCTCTTCTGTGGACCCCCTTGGCTTTCTGCTTCCTTCTTTACAGCTGATTAACACCCAATGGCCATTTCTTTAAAAAAGAAACATTCAATTCCTTGGTTTAATGAGCTTTCCTAACACAGTACTCACCGCAGCTGCTGGGATCCGTACAAGGACGAGACTTCCCAACACATGATTTCAGTTCAAGGTAATTCATTGTTGTAGCTCCCTGAATTCCAGATGTTGTCGTGGTCAGAATAAGGCCTGAACTGAACCCATGGCCGGCACACGCGAGGACTTTTACACGCTGAGTCAGTGGATCTGCTGTAGGTGCTCCTTGGAGAGCCTGAGACTTTTTGCTTTGGTTTGACATTTTGCCTCAACTTCACAGTCACAGTCTTAAGATCAGTCTTCCCTCCCCGTCTTCAGTGCATTTGCTAATTGTGTGGGGTTACTGTTAATTCTAACATACTGTGGAGTACTTCTCTCTGCCTCATTCTTTGAACAATCAATAAACAAATGTTTATTGAAAATCCAGAGAGCATGGTTTACTTATACATTTACCAGGGATCTGCATGTTTAGGTAATCATATTTGTTTTTATTCTTTTACGACAACTTTTCAGCGTTCTGTGGTAGAGGAGATAAAGTATAATGGTTAAGGGCATTAATGCTAAGCCAGATTGCCTAAGTTCGAATCTGGCTCTGACATTTCACAACTGTGTGATGCTGGGCAAGTTCATGGACGACGCCATGCCTCAGCTTCCTCACGTGTATCATCAGGATAATAACAGTATCTACTTTGGGGCTTGTTAAACAGCAAATTAGTTAAGAAAAGTGAGGCAGTTAGAACAGTGCCTGGGCTGACAGTAAGTCCTCCTAACGCTACTCATAGCGAGCATTGATTAGAGGATATCACTGCTGAAAGATCAGTAATATTTCATTGAGGAATGAGCTTGAAAATTATCTACAATTAGCTGTCCTGTCGACTGTCTTTCATTTATGACCTGTTTTGTGCAAGGCATGGTGGGTAATGAAGCCACGGACGTGACTCCTACATAAACTCTACTCTTGACTCGATGGGGAATTTTGCCCATACATCACAATTGTGTGATGCTTTGCTGCGTGAAGCAGTCGCCTCGTTGCCCCAGCCTGGCTGGTGACGGACTGAGGACCCTCCCTGTACGACACAGGATAGTGTGAAGTCTCACAGCATGCCGACATCCAACACATTCTTTCCTCTAAGGCTTTCTAAGTGACCTCCCCTCTTTGGTGGTGATCTCTGCTCCTGGAAGAAGCCCGGGACACAAGACAGGAAACAATTCCCAGTGCCCTTGAAGAAGACCCTTGAAGAAGGTGCTGTCGTATGTTACTGATTCTAAGATGCACATTTTTTTCCACCTGAGATCAGATGCAGCAAAAAAATACCGCAGGCGCACTTGCCCCTACACGCAAAAAATGCGCTCGCCGGTGCTCAGCTGCCACTTCAGTTAGGTGCCACGTCAGTACCACAGGAATTGAGATTTATTGTTGTTAAAATAGCTTCAGAATGATTCCACTGTGCTATGAATTTAAATGAAAAGTTACTGTACGTGCAGGAAGGCTCAGAAACAGAGCCCTCGTAATATGCGATTTAACAAAATGATGACTGTGCTCGCTTTGTACTAAAATTGGAACGAGACAGAGAAGATTAGCATGGCTTATGCTAATGACAGGCAAGGATGTCATGGCAAGGATGACAGGCAAATTCGTGAAGCGTTCCATATTTAAAAAAAAATTCTGACTCATAAGTCGAAAAGAACGCTTTCATTAAACATAAAATAAAATTCTAATTGCTAAGAAAGCATGGGCCAGAGTTCAGTGGGCAGCATTTTTTTCTTTGTGGCACATAAAAGAATGGTTCATTTTATAATTAAAATTTTCTCAGATTTGATGAAATGTACATCTTAAAGCTCAAGAAGGAAGGTTATAAAATAGCTACCTTGAAATTTTCCACAGTATTCCAGATCTTCCATTTTCGGCAGAACCAAGTTCTATCTACATTTGTATTTAATTTTTAAACTCCTCTCATTTTTTAAACTTAAGTACATTTATTTTGAAAGAAAAAGTATACTCTTGTGAAACGAAGGTTTTACTGTGGTAGTTGAGTGGTTTAAATATGAATTACAATTAATCCATAACTATTAAGCTGAAAAAAACATGTTTGACCATTTACTATCTAAAATCATCTTGCTGGGGCCCCTGGCTGGCTCAGTCCATGGAGCGTGCAATGCTTGATCCTGGGATCATGAGTTCAAGCCCCAGGTTGGGTGCAAAGATTACTTAAAAATAAAATCTTTAAAAATAAATAAATAAAATCAGCTTACAATAGAATGCAGGCAGGTGCAGAATCCCGTGGGGGAAACCCCACATTTAGGTGAGGTCCAACCTGCTCAGATCTGTCACTTCCTTCTAGCCACTAAGCCATTTTCACTATTTCCAGATTCTTTATTTGCATTTGCTTTCAAGAAATTCACACTGAAAAATCCTTCCCAAACTGAAATCAGAGAGCTACCAGCAATTTAGCGTTTGACTTCTCAGCACCCATTAATTCCCATGTTTATTTTTGTTAATCAGGAATGTAAAGTTCGATGCCCTACTTTGGCTGTGATGACTGACCCTCTAAGGTTGCTGGACACTTTGTCATGAGTTCTTACCAATATTTTGATACAATGATTGTGGAACTTTGGGAGAGGGGTCCGATTTTAGCCTAGGGAGATCATTTTTCAAGACCAATACTTGTCCTTCATTTACTTTCAATGTGTAAACCCAGTCATAGGTCTTCTTTGACTCAACAGAGCATCACTTTCACATATGGGCAGGACTCTTGTATCAACAAGATGAGGAAATTCTGTTTATCAGCAAGTGACACTTTCCCCACTTTGCACTTCCTATTATGGCTGTTAAGTTTTCAGGGTCCTATCACAAAGAAAACTTCATTAACTTTTAACTATTTTTGAAATTCATTGGCTCCAATACAGAGTGAAGCTGGCAGGTGCCAGAGGGTTAGAGTTGCAGAAATTAATTAACAAAGAGTGTAAGCTCTTATTAGTCAATGCTTTTTGCTATCTTCCTTTTTTTTTGTTTGTTTGTTTGTTTCATTTAACCACTTCAGAGTGGGTCTCAGACCCTTCATGCTGGAGGCAGCGGAAATGTTAGAGCTGAACGTCCAAGACACAAGAAATTGAAGTTGCGGGCCTTGGCCAGGAGCAGAGTGCTTGGCTTGTTTTGTGCTATATTCCAGCTATATCACCATCGGGTCTGGATTTAGAAAACCCACAGATCAGTTGGTTCCCAAATCATGTCCAACTGGTGTCTATGTTTAGTTGATTCCAGATAGAAGTTGACACTTAGAAGCTTGACTGGAATCCCTCTGCATGGCAGCCTGTTAAAATTAGATTTCAGTGGCCCATGGAAGTCCTCTTCTCTGTGAAGGTATGGCCCTTTGCTGGCAGTCTTTAAACATCAAACCAGTTAGAAACTATTGCTGTGGATTCTACTATCAAGTCCACGTCTGTTCCAATTTCTCTTGTAGAAAGTACCCTCCTGATGTGGAAGAGTAGTGCTCTCCAGCATTGCTAAAGGCAGTATAAATTGGTACAATCTTTCTTTCTTTCCAGTCTTTCTGGAAAGCAAAATAGCCATAGCCATAAGATGTCATCAAATGCACATACAATTTGAGCAAGATTTCCACAACTGTTTTGTCCAAGGAAATAGTAAGAAATGTGGGCAAAGACTTCTCAACAAGGAAGTTCATTGCACCATTAATTATATACCTAAATATCCCAAACGCTTGAATAATATACAGCCAGAAGGACGTCATAGAATATTTGATACAGAAAAATGCTTACCTTATATTGTGAAGTTAAAGAACCATGTCCCAGACCTAAATAGTATTATTCTAATTTTAATATTTTATATAGTTATAGCAGTTTATGAGGGGCAGAATTACAATGTACTTTTATTTTCATCCCTATATGTTTCTGTGTTTTTCAAATTTTCTGCCTTGAATGACCACCACTCTTATAATCTGAGAAGGAACATGAAAGGCTTTAGAAAACAAAAGAAAGCAAGCCCCTCCTTGAGGCATAGCATAATTGTTGAAATTAAAAGTTTATCAAAATCAAGGCCTTATTATACTTCCTGAAAGTTCAGAAAAAGGAAACTATGATTTGCTAAGGACTTGTCATGTATGAAGTACTGTGCCCGGCCCTTTTTACATATATTATTCCACTTCATCACCACAACAGTCCTGTAAGGCATGTCCTATTATCTTTAGCCTTAGGTGAGGTGGCAAATACACAGACACTTAAGTAGCTTAATTAGCTCAAACAGCTATTAAATGACAGAGGCAGAATTCAGAGCCAGGTCTTATTCATCTGTTTATTCATCAGCTTATCCATATATACACATGCACGTAATTATTAGGATGGCTAAATAGTTCTGAAATATGAAAAATAGAGAATAATATAACAAGCATAGAGAATAACATTAAAAATATCCATATATTCATCATCCAGCTTAAGAAATTAAGAATTTCCGACACAGAGGATGCGGCCTGTGTACTTATCCCCAGTGCCATTCTATTTTCTTCCATTGAGAAGTAACCATCTTTGGGTGCCTGGGTGGCTCAGTCAGTTAAGCGTCTTGTCTTCAGCTCAGTTCATGATCCCGGGTCCTGGGATCGAGTCCCACATTGGGCTCCCTGCTCAGTGGAGAGCCTGCTTCTCCCTCTGCCTGTGGCTCCCCCTGCTTGTGCTCTTTCTCTCTCTCTGACAAATAAATAAAATCTTTTTAAAAAGAGAGAGAGAAAGAGAAGTAACCATTATCCTGAGTATGGAGTTTATTATTCCTATGCAAATTATTGTTCCTTTGCTACATATGTTGGTATCCATAAACTAGACTGAATCAGTTACTGTCCAGTCAGGAAAATAAGAATCACTCTATGTACTACACACAAAGATTTAATACTGAGAATTACAGAGGTATAGAAATGGCTGGAGAAGCAAATGAGATAGTGTTAATTTTATCCATTTGCCTCCCCAGATCAATTCTCCATCTTTTTTGGTACTCAGGAAACCGAGCCATATAGACTGCCTCACTGTACTCTCTTGACTTCTGACTTCTGGTTGGTTTTGGCCCGTGGGAACTACTGGCAAGAGGTTGAGGGGAAGAGGAAAATGAGATCAGAGGAGCTTCCTTCTTGTTGGGTTGCTAGCACATTGGCACCACGGCTGCTGAAATAGCCACCGATAACTACCGAAATGCTCCTTTCCAGTCACCTCCTACTCTTGCTGCTGCTGCCATTGCTGAAAGTACAACCGGAACAGAGAGGAAAGTGGCTTCTCCCTTTCTTCCGCTTTCTAATCTCCTGTCAACGCTTTGCACTGGCAACACCTAACCAGAGCCTGTGACATGGAGTTCACAGGTTGCCAACCCCTTGCAATACAGGAGAGTGTACAGAAAGGGTGGAGTGGGGTGGAGAGCCAACAACACATAAGCCACAGGAGGGCACAGTATTGTTTGCATTTTTAAAACTCTGTGTGGATAATGTCATGCTATACGTATCCTTGCTTTTTCGTTTAACCTTATCCTTTTGAGCTCTGTCCATGTTGATACATGTGGCCCTAGTTCATTCATTTTAACTGCAACATTGTATTCAATAATGGTATTTCCGTAAGGGAACTGGTGAAGATAGAAACATGGACATTACTGGCATTAGAATAAGAGAGATATAAAGATAATATGTGGCAAACTACAAACAGCAGGTAAAATTAGATTAAAGGAAAACATTTCTAAAAGCTTTTCATTCCTTCATTCACCACAGATGCATTGAGCTTCTACCATGTCCTAGGTATTGTGCTTGACACAAAGGACAGAAAATTGAGTATGACCTCGTCTCCTGCTCTCCAGCTGCTGATGCAGAGACAATTAGATACACGACTTTCATCAAGGTAATAAGTACTGTGATAGAGTTATGACTACGGTGCTATAGAGGCACAGAGCTTGATAAATAGAAAAAAGAAATTACAGAGCAATTTCAGTTATAGAGATTTAAAATTTCTAAGTAAAATACAGTATTGCAAATGAAATTCAGTATAGTGAAAAAATGATACCATGACCAAAACAATGCAAAATGCTTCAACATTTAAAAAAACTTATAATAAGTTAAATGAGAAAAGTCATGGATGAAATGGAAATATGTCAAAGAGTCATTTGAAAAAAATTTTGCAGCTTCTCCTAATAAAAACTTGAAGTAACATTAGCAGGATTCCATCTCAACATAATAAAGGTTAGTTAGCAAAAACTAAAAACAAACATCATGTTAAATTGTTTACTACATTTCCACATAAAGCAGGAGTAAGATACCACTAGCAATCATCTTGTTTTAGAAACCTTAGATAATACAGCACATTTTAAAAAATTAAAATTAGGCATTGTAACAAGTATCAAATTGTGAACTATGATATTACTATTAAAATAGAAATGTCATATATATATATATATTTATTTGAGAGAGAGAGAGAGGGCATGTGCACGCACATCTTGGGGAGGGGCAGAGAGAGAGAATCCTCAAGCAAACTCCCCACTGAGTGTGGAGCCCAACACAGGGCTCCATCCCAGGACCCTGAGGACCCTGAGATCATGAGCTGAGCAGAAAATCAAGAGTCAGAACGTTCAATCAACTGAGCCACCCAGGCACCCCCGTCCATGATATATTATTAAACGAAAGGAGAAGGGAAAACAAATCGCAGAGTCCTGTGTATGTGCCCTTGCAGTGGGGGGGGGGGGCAGGGAAGAACAAACAAGGTGTTTGTACACAGGTGTGCATCCGTTTGTATGTGGCGAGGGAAAGAAGTGGAACTATACATACCAAACTCAACATTGGTTATCTCAGAGGAGTAGAGTTAGAGTAAGAGTTAGTGGACTTTTTATTGTTTTAATTATATGTCTTTGTATTATTTTAAAATCACTCACTTGTGGTACAGCCACTCTGGAAAACAGTGTGGAGGTCCCTTAAAAAGTTAAAAATTGAGCTACCCTATGATCCAGCCATTGCACTACTGGGTATTTACCCCAAAGATACAGACGTAGTGAAGAGAAGGGCCATATGCACCCCAATGTTCATAGCAGCAATGTCCACAATAGCTAAATCGTGGAAGGAGCCGAGATGCCCTTCAACAGATGACTGGATTAAGAAGTTGTGGTCCATATATACAATGGAATATTACTCAGCTATCAGAAAGAACGAGTTCTCAACATTTGCTACAACATGGACAGCACTGGAGGAGATAATGCTAAGTGAAATAAGTCAAGCAGAGAAAGACAACTATCATATGATTTCTCTCATCTATGGAACATAAGAACTAGTATGATCAGTAGGGGAAGAAAGGGATAAAGAAAGGGGGGGTAATCAGAAGGGGGAATGAAACATGAGAGACTATGGACTCTGAGAAACAAACTGAGGGCCTCAGAGGGGAGGGGGGTGGGGGAATGGGATAGACCGGTGATGGGTAGTAAGGAGGGCACGTATTGCATGGTGCACTGGGTGTTATACACAACTAATGAATCATCGAGCCTTACATCGGAAACCAGGGATGTACTGTATGGTGACTAACATAATATAATAAAAAATCATTAAAAAATAAAATAAAACAAAATAAAATCACTCACTTGGATCATCTAATTGTTAATCAGATGGTTAAGGAAGCCTCCTGTAGTGATGCTTGAGCTCGGTTTGAAAGATGAGCAGCGCTCACTGAAGAAAGAATCAGTAAAGAGGGCTGCTCTCGGCAGGGAACAGCAAGAGCAAAGATGGCACATGTGAGTCATCTGCACCATCACCGGACTCTGACCTGGATGGGTTACATGCAGGATGGTGGGTCCTAACAAAAGAGTAGGGATCAAATTCAGCAAGTTCTGATCTCCTTTAGTGTCATAGCTGAAAGAAAGACACTAAAGGTAACCTCCCCAAAGAAGCTGATGGCCTGACAACATTCCTTTATGATCAAACATTCTCTTCATGATCAAAGAGAAGCCCTAAGCACTTCTGCTGAGATCGCAGTTTCCTGATCGGTCTCCAGGAGGGAAGGCCTGAGTCAAGCTGTGTGTATGTGTGTGTGTAGGGGATGTTCACGATTAGGGATGACGGGAACATTTCCATTCTTTTCCACCAGCTAGGACATTCTTTCCTTTCTTGCATTTTTAATTTTTCTTCTTTGTCACTCACTCTCTCCCCAGCTTTTCTCTCACTTCCCCCCAGATACCGTGTGGCTGCACCATGAACATTTCCACCGTAGGTGGTCAAGCAATCCCTTTGCTCTGCAGTTATGTCATTGAGCCCCGTACCAGGAAAAGCCTCCTTGGGGAGACCTCACTGTGGATTTCAAAGTTCAGTTCCCAGACATGTTCACAGCAAAGACACAATAGACCCTTCAGCAGTTCTTACCCTATTCTGTGACCCTGCCCTAGCTAACCCAGGGTCTACCCCATCAGTACCTCCTTAGATATGTAGCTGGGGTGCAGGGGTGCAAGAGCACCTGGCTTTAGGGGTCCCAAGCAGACCAGGTTTGGCCACGTGCTGCTGACAAAATCCAAAGACAGAGAGATGAGTAGTGGTAAAACAAGAAAGGAATTTATTTCAGTGAGGCCAACACCAGGAAGACAGCAGACTCATGTCTCAAAGACTGTCTCCTAAGTGCTGAAAAAACCTCCTAGATTTATATAAGGAAAATGTGGGACAAAGGTCAGTGGGTACGTGCAGGTGGGCAGTAAAGGTCAGGTTGATCCTTCTCTTGGGGTCAGTCATGTGAGGTCTTGCTGATATCAGGTCAGGTGTTAGTGCTTGAGGGGTTAGTTTCAGTTCCACCTCGCATGCTTTGCCCACAGGGTCCTTCGACTGAGTTAAGAGCTGGAAAGAAGAACTTAGTCACGTAGAAAGTATAGATTGAGGTCACAGTGGAAGTAGTTGAAGTTCTCTTTCAGATACACCCTTCACCCAGCACTACCTGCTCTGACCCCACTGGACACTAGCAACTCTTTCTAAAAGGCAAGCACCACTGACTTTAGAAAATGTTCCCATCCATACCTGTCAAAGAGCCAGGTACTAGGGTGGACTCTTTATTGTTTTTTTTTTTTCATTTGAGAAGCCCTTGAATGCTTTTATAGTAGTTTTGCTTTGGTCTTGCTTTGCTTTGGTATATTTTTATAAATGTATTATGAAAACACAAAGCATTTTTTATAATTTTTGGGGGGCGGGGGAGAAAGCATGTGTGTGGGCTGGGGTGGGGGAGGGGCAGAGGGAGAGAGAATCCTAAGCAGGCTCCATGGAGCCTGACACAGGGGTCGATCTCACGACCCTGATATCATGACCTGAGTGGAAATCAAGAGTTGGATGCTTAATCCACTGAGCCACCCAGGTGCCCCAACACAAAGTATTTTTTAAATGACATTTGAGCAGGTGCACATGAAGGCCCCAGGATGGGGATGGCTGTGCAATACCACTGTCAATCTCCCTCCATGCCCCTTGTCACTTTTTAGAAGGCAAAGAAGGAACTCACCGCTTAAGCTAACCCATTCCTTTCTCTAAGCCCAAACTCCTAGGATATGCTCACCCTATAGACTCAGGTATATTTGGAAAGAATACATGTCTTTGGTTTTAACAGGAAGAGTATCCTCTTCAAAGAATATAGTAGCATGAGAACTCATTGATTTTCTCTAACCGAACTGAACTTTCTTACTGAAAGAAATTTTCCTCCAAAATAGGGCTGGGGAAGCACTTTCTGGCTGACTAACAGAGACACATCCCCAAAGACAGGGTCTAGGGTAATGGTGGGGGTGTCCTAAGGAACATGATATCCTTGGCTCATGACGGAAGGTACTGGCTGGGGACTCAAACTCCCTGGGGGCGTGGACCCTCCTGTCCCAGCTTAGACAACTCTAGCCCTCAAAGCCTGCTTGATTGGTTGTACAAGGTGGCACTCAGAGTCAGAGGAGACCCTTTATAGAGTGCTCTGCCCTGAGGGCTCTCAACAACTTCTGCTCCCCCCATTTACATGCCCCTATGCTAGTGTTGCTTTCTTTTCTCTTTCTGCTCCCTACCCGTCCCCAATATTCTAATCCTTCATGTTATTACACAGAAAAATTCACCTCTCCCAAGTTTCCCATACCGCTACCCACACACCCAAACTCATCCTGATTTGGAAAGACATAGAGGCATAACCGAACCTCTTATGGAGACCCATCTGAAATTATATATAGCAATACATTTGGCTCATTTTGAATCTCACTTCCTCTATGATTTTTCCTCTCTACTTTCTGTCTTTTCACCAAAATCTCTATTGGCCTCTCAGTACTTTTTATTCGAAAACATGTATTTCGTAGAAGAATTTTAATTTTCTAATAAAACAGTCTTAGTCAAAAAGTCCAACCGTTATGTTATAAAGTATATTCCTGCACAGTTAGATTCATGTGAGATGGAAATGCATATGCCTGTAGCCAAGCTGATACTTTAATCAGGAGTTATAATCAATTCCCTTCCCTCACTCCCATGCCCCTGCAAGGACTGCTATGTTTTCTGTCCCTATAATTTTGCTTTATCCAGAATGACCTACAGCATGTAGCCTTTGAAGTCTGGCTTCTTTCTCTTAACATAATGCTCTTGAGATCCATCTATGTTGTAGCCATAGTTCTCTTTTATTTCTGAGTAACATGCCATCGTTTGGATACACCACAGTTTATTCATCAGTTGATGGGCATTGGGTTGTTTCCAGTCTTGGTATTACAAATTAAGCTGTTGTAAACATTTGTCTATAGGTTTTTGCATGTTCATTTTCTGTAAGCATGTATCTTCTGTAAACATCTAGGAGTGAGATCCCTGGATCATATGGTGTTGGTTTGACTTCATAAGAAACCGCCACACTGTTCTCCAGGGTAGCTGTACTACTTTGCGTTTCCACCAGGAAAGTTTCAGCATTCAAGTTATTTGCATCCTTGCTGGTGCCTCGTATTGTCAGCTCTTATTATTTCGGCTACTGAAATTTCAGATAGTGGCACCTCACTGTGATTTTAGTTTTCACTCCCTGAAGCTTATGATGTTAAACATCTTCTCCTGTCCCTATGTGTCATCCATATATCTTTTTGTGTGTGAAATGCCTGTTGAGTCCTTTTTGTCCATTTAAAAAATTGAGCTGTTTTGGGGTGCCTGGGTGGCTCAGTTGGTTAAGCGTCCGAGTCTTGATTTTGGCTCAGGTCATGATCTCAGGGTTGTGAGACCGAGCCCTGCATCACGCTCCACACTAGGCCTGGAGCCTGCTTAGGATTCTCTCTCCCTCTCCCTCTGCCCATCACCCCCACTAAAAAAAAATTTTAAAAAATAGAGTTGTTTTGTCATTATTGAGTTATGAGAATCCTTTATATATTGTCTATATATTTATTAGATATGTGTTTTACAGATATTTTCTTCTAGTGCATGGCTATCTTTCCTTTTTCTTAGTAATTGTCTTTTGCAGAGTTAAAATTTTTAACTTTGATGAAATGTTATATGCCAGTTTTTCTTTTATGGTTTATATTTTTTGTGTCCTATATAAAAAAATCTTTTCCTATGTTTTCTTCTAGAAGCCTAAATATTTTAAGTTTTGCATTTAGGTGTATTATCTATTTGGGGTTAATTTTTGTATATGATATGAGGTGTGGGTTGAGATTTCTTTTTTTTCTTTTTAATATGGGTGTCCAATTGTTCTAGCACCATTAGATAAAAAGACTATCCTTTCTTCATTGAATTGCCTGAGTACCTTTGCCAAAAATCAGTTAACCTTATACATGTCTATACCGTTGATCTGTGTGTCTATCCTGTAGCCAATATCAACATGACTTGATTACTAAAGCTATATAGTAAGCGCCTCACGAGCCCTTCCCTAGTCCCAACGTTACATAATCAGTTAGTCTAAGTCAAGCCTGGTAATTCTATTCCCTCTGTCAGAGTCTGATTTAGGCATGAGGTTATGATACAACCTTGGTGGATAAAGAGAAAGTGTTCTGGATGGCTTCTAAGGAAGGGTTCCTTGGTCTTAAAAAAGATACAAAGCCAAAAATGTATTCTCTTCTCTTACACGGTCACATGACAATGTGATGTGTGGAGCTACTATTGCCATCCTGTTTTCATGTGTGAAAAGCTAAGAGAAGCAGAGAGGTCACCCTCCCTGTGCCCTGACATCATTGAGACCATGAGTTAACCAATTCTGGAATTTCACTGTTTCCAAACTTCTTGTTATGTGAAATAATAAAATTACCTCAATTTATAAGCCACTTTTAGTTGGTTAATGTTACCTGTCTCTGAAAGCATTCTATTACAGCCCACACTGAAGGCAATATATAGGAGAACAGACTTTGCTGAAAACACAATAAGAGACAAGGAAGACAGGATTAAGAAAAGCAAGAAAAATGAAACAGATGAACAGAGATAAAGAGGATTAGAGAGAAAAATTATAGAGATAGAAAATAGCCAAGGAATATCTAAACATATAGACATTTAGTATCCCTAATAATGAGAACCAAAATATTGAATCTGAACATATATTTGAATAAGTAGAAGAAAAATTAACTAATAAAGACAGATACCACATAACCATTAGCCAAATGGAGGATTATTTCCTGTTCGAAGATAGACTCAACATCATAAAGCTGTCAGTTCTCTCTAAATAATAAGTGTAACAAGATCCCATAAAAACACTAAGACTTTTTTTTAACTGAGCAAATTGATTTGTCTAGTTCAGGGGTCAGCAAACTGTGGCCTATGGGGCAAGTCCAGTGCATCCTGCTTTTGTAAATAAAGTTTTACTAGAACACAGCCATACCCACTCAATTACTTATTGTTAATTGCTGCTCTCACTATATACAATGGCAGAGTTAAATAATTGCCGTGGAGATGTAGGGGCTGCAAAGCCAAAGTATTTGCTATCTAGTCTTTTACAGAAAAGTTTGCTGGTCCTTGATTCTATTTTGGAAGCATATGAGAGTTTGATTTCACAGGTCCGCAGCTGGAATGCAATTTGACTAAGGATGACTATCTCACCCACATGTTATTTAAGTGTCATGGGGGGAAAAGAATTTGTCTTCACATGAAACAGCTATCCCGTTGGGATAATTTCTGGGGGGAATGAGAAATAACGTGTAATCAAGCCCTTTGTAAGTCCCTGAAAGCACATTGTGATCTTTGCACAGAGACTGTCAACAATCACCCCTAACATCACTGTACACATTTTGCTTTAACGACATGATTTACATTGTCCCATGATCCACAGCAGGGGCAAGGAGAAAGAAATTACCTGGGATGGCAAGATTGTTTTCTCTCTATCACCTTGGACCATGCACAACTCCACCAACCTCTTCTACATTCTGAGGGAGTAATTTGGAGCAACTCAAGAATTTCCATCTCTCCACAATATCAAGGGGGAAAAAAACCCCATCAGGCAAGGAAAGCAGGTATCAGAAAGTCAATATTGTTCTAACTGCACAACTAACTGGTCCTACCAGCACCTTTTATCTTCAAAGGGTCAACAGGTAATAATTAACCTAAGCACTGATTCCCTGAAGTTAGAGACCCACAAAGTTGCAGGAAAGACTCAGCTGCTAGGAGACAGTTGAAAGAGGTAGACCTGGGAAAGCTATTTAAGCAGGTTCTTTTGTCTGAACAAACAAACCTCACCAAAAAACAGGCTACCTTGAGAAATAGAGGTTATAGTTAAGAATACATGTGGCAATAAAGGTGATGGAAATCTCAAATGTAAGACCATTAGTACATTTTGGGCCTTATTACTGAGTTTACTTGCTGGGAAGATCATACCCAGCTCTAGAGATTCTCTTTGACAAAGATGCAGAGACAATTCAGTGGAGAAAGGATAGTCGTTTCAACATAAGGTGCTGGGACATTTGGATTGCATAAACACACACAAAAAGTGAGCCTCAACATAACCTCGTGTAACTCAAAATGGATTACAGACCTAGATGTAAAATGTAAAACTATAAAGCTTCTGGAAGAAAACATAGCAGAAAATCTGTGTGACCTCGGGTTTGGTGATAAGATTTTAGAAAAAATACCAAAAGTGCAATACATAAAAAGTAGATAAATTGGACTTTATAAAAATTATAAATGTGATTGATACTGTTAAGAGAATGAAAAAACAAATCAAAACGTGAGTGTAAGTCACATATTTGGCAAGGATTCATATCCAGAACATATAAAGAACCCTTAAAACTCGACAGTATGAAAATAAATAACCCAATTTCAAAATGGGCAAAATATATGAACAGACACTTTGCCAAAGAAGATGTATGGATGGTATATAAGTATATGAACAGATGTTCAATAGCATATGTCATTAGGGAAATGCAAATTAAACCCATAATGAGATACTATTGCATAACTAGTAGAATGTTTAAAATCCCCAAACTGACGATACCAGATGCTGGTGAGAATGCAGAGCAATAGGAATGCATGTTCATTGCTGGTGGGAATGCGAAATAGTGCAGACACTTTGGAAGACAGTTTAGCAGATTCTTATGAAGTTAAACATAAACCTACCATGCAACCCAGCAAATCCACTCCTAGGTATTTAATATGTGAATGTTTATAGCACCTTTATTGATACCTGTCAAAAACTGGAAGCAACCAAGATACCCTTTAACAAATTAAGGGAAAACAAATCATGGTACATCCATACAATGGAACACTATTCAGTAATAAAAAGGAATGAGTTACAGACACACACAGCGTGCACGAATCTGACATGCATTTTGCTAAGTGAAAAAAGCCAGACCAAAAGGTCTACGTATTACGTAATTCTGTTCATATGACATTCCGGGAAAGCCAAAACTATAAGGTTGGGAAACAGATTAGTGGTTGCCAGGGGTTAAAAGAAGGGGAAGTGGTTCATCACGAAGGGGACACACAAGGAAATTTTTAGGGTGATGGAAATGTTCTGTATGGTAGTAGGGAGATAGATGCATACATTTGTAAAAACCCATAGAACTGTACATCACAAAGAGTGAATTATAATATGTACAAATTAAAAGAATCAACCAGGGGCACCTGGGTGGCTCAGTCAGTTGAGCGTCTTCCTTCGGCTCAGGTTATGATCCCAGGGTCCTGAGATGGAGTCCCACATTGGGCTTTCTGCTCTGTGGGGAGCCTGCTTCTTCCTCCCCTCCCTGCTCGTGTTCTCTCTCACTATCTCTGTCTCTCTCTCTCAAGTAAATAAATAAATAAAATCTTGAGAGAAAGAAAGATCAACCAGAATGTCAGGGATCCCTGGGATGGAATGTGGACTGGAACTAATGAATCTAACTGTATTGCACAAGTGAAGATTGTATATATCTGACATATATGTATGTGTATCTTCATATATCACACTGAAGAGGATAGAGGGGAAAATGCAGTTGACCTAAATGACTTTGGAAAATGGTGTTTTGACTGGAAACCATAAAGCTAAAGATAGAGGGGCGCCTGGGTGGCTCAGTTGGGTAAGCATCTGACCCGTGGCTTCGGCTCAGGTCATGATCTCATGGGTCACAGGATCTAGCCCCCTGTTGGGCTCCATGCTCAGGGGGAGTCTGCTTGGAGATTCTCTCCTCCTGCCCCTCCCCTCGCTCACACGCCTGCACACACTCTCAAATAAATAAATAAATAAAGCTAAAGACAGAAAACTATATAAATATGGTACTCTAGCTGATAAATTTGCTTCTTATAGGAGTACATATTAACAATTTAGAAAGTATTTTATGTATATACTATACTTATTTGAAAAAATAAGTATGTAATAGTAGATAACGAGAGCTAAGTTTCTCACTGTCAGAGAAAGAAGTTACAAATAAGCAAAAGGAAAATGCTAAAATGAATCCTGTGGGGTTCAATTAGACTCAGAGATGGTATGAAGTTACCTTTAGTTTAATATATACACAGGTAGGTATAGAAATAATTATAGATGTGTGTATATACATAGATCAATATATATTCATGTTTCCTAGCTTTGTCTGCTGAGAATGTCTAAAAGCAGTGACCTTTCGATAGCAACGAGGACACCCAGAGCCCAGATCTTAGTTTCTAAATGTCATTCTCTGATTAAAGGAAGTTGGGCTTCTTGGAGGAATGGCTGATTCTAGGATTGGAACAGAAAAAAATAGAAGATGACCCTGGAGTATTTTGTAGTGCCCGAAAGTCCAGAAATATTCAACAAAAGAACGGTTGCACAACAGTGTGAATATACTTACTATCACTGAGCGGTACACTTAGAAATGGTTAAGATAGTAGGTTTTATGTTTTATGTATTTTACCACATACAAAAAAGATGAGAGCTTTCCAAAAGGACACACAGAAGCTAAACTGAGAGTCATCTAATGGGGCAAAGCTGGAACAATTTGAGCAACAAAATACATCATTTTGCATTCGTATCAGTATTGAATAATATACTATTGGATTATAACCAAAGTACAAAATAAGTATATTTGAGTCCGTATTAATATAAATATAATGCTTAAATAAATAGAGAAGAGGCAACATTTCTTATAGAAGAATTCCAAATTATATCTTTGGATACTCTTCTCCAGGAGGTGGAGCTTGAGGGTGAGCTAGACTTAGTGAGTTGCTTCCAGGGGAAGGGGAGAAATAGTAATTTTACTATTAAGACAAACAGTACCTTAACAAAGTGATCAAGGTTAACATCACCAGTAATGAGTCATGTTAGTGGCATGCACTCCTGATATAATGTAATGAAAAGGGCAATTCACCTCTATGGTTTTCCTCCCCCAACCCTGTAAGCCCGGTCTAATCATGAGGAAAACATGAGACACACCCAAAAGCAGGAATATTCTGCAAAATACCTGACCAGAGTGCTCTTTGAAACTGTCAGGGTCCTGAAAATCAGGAAAGTCTGAGACACTGCACAAACCAAAGGAGACAAAGGAGATTAAGGAGATAGGACAACTCACTGCGATACAGAATCCTGAACTGCATCCTGGAACAGAAAAATAGTAGTGAAAAACTGGAAAAATGTAAATAAAGTTTGGAGTTTAGTTAACGCTAGGGCTTAAATGTTGGTTTCTTGGTTTTGACAAACGTGCCATGGTTATGTGAGATGCTAACAGTAGGAGAAACCGGGTAAAGGCATATGGGAACTCTCTGTACTATCGGCAACTTTTCTGTAGCTCTAAAATTATTCCCAAAATTCCAAAACAAAATTCTGTTCAAAAATAAATACATAAAAAGTTTGGCAATAAAGGTGATGGGAATGTCAAAGAAACACAGGAACATAGGTATAAATTGGGCCTTGGGGTTGTGATTGATTGCTGAAAGGATCCCTCTCAAGTCTAGGGATTCTCGTTGGTTATCTGCCCACAAAACAGTGTGCATTGAGCATTATTCTAGCATGGTAGTTCTCAGATTTTGTGTGTGTCAGACTCCTGGAATAATAAAGACTACTGGGACCCAGGTTCATTGAAATAAACGAGCACTGAACTACTGTATTTTCACAGAGTTCCCCGATTCTGATACATATCCAAGCCTGAGAACCGCTGCTCTAGCACTTTTCTACTAACAGGACCATTCATTCATTCATTCACTATTCATTGAGCAACTATTCTATGCCAGCCCATTCTTAGTATTAAGTACGGAGTAGTAGGTACACGGGCAAAGACCTCATGAAGCTAACATTCTAATACACAGATAAACCTACACCGAGTCTCTTGTATTTCCCAGTTCCAAGTCTCCAAAGAGAAAGTCTGATTGGCCTAGCTAATCATTACCATCTGCTGTTTGTTTTTTGGGGGGAGGGGCCACAGAGCTTTTCTTAACAGGCTACTTCATAGGTTATTAGCTAGTGTAGGTGTTGGTTTCCAGTAAGTCAGGGGTTTCCCTCTTTCCAATCAGCTATGGCTGATTTGGGTTCCATGGCCCAAAACATGACCCCTCCTGAAGTTTGCTCCTTCAGCAAAACTAACTAGGTCAGGAAGGGGCCATAGTTTAGAGAGGCCCTGGTGTCTGACTATGAAGGGTGGTTGTTATCCAAATGCAGCAGGAGCCAGAATTTCCCAGGGCAGTCTGGAGGCAAAAATATTAGGCTGCACTAGCCAATATGATACAAAAATCCTTCCATCATGAAATATTTATTTACAGGCTTTCACTTTTCTGCTGCTTGTGATGTTTCAAAATACCAACTTGCCTGCGGCAGATCCCTTCTTCAGTTGGGACTGTCTTGGACAATAATGTCCCATGTATTCCCCTCCATCATGTTATATTTATTTATATTAGCTTTGGCCACATACTTAGGATTTTATTCATCGCCTTCTGAGCATATTCCCTAACTAAAAGAGGAAAACGACTGGCACCAGGAAAATTGGAGCAATGGTTATCACATATTTTTCGTCCCAAATCAGGTGAGCCTTGCACCTCACCCACTACCAATTGCCACTAAAAAATAACACGGATTTTGGGGCACCTGGGTGGCTCAGTCGGTTAGGCATCCGCCTTCAGCTCAGGTCCTGATCCCAGGGTCCTGGGATTGAGCCCTGCATCACGCTCCTTGCTCAGTGGGGAGCCTGCTTCTCCCTCTCCCTCTGCCTACTTCTCTGCCTACTCGTTATCTCTCTCTGTCAAATAAATAAATAAAATCCTTAAAAAAAAATAACACAGGTTTTGGTGAGGCACAAATAGGAGCAGCAGAGGTAACTTATTAACTGATCCTGAAAAAGAAAAGGCTTTGAGGCACATTCAGTTCAAATCAACAAACTTTACTACCATGTTCCCAAGACTCAACCAGGAACTGGGCATCTGAAAATTAAAAAACCTGACCCTAACCCTGAATGAATGGACCATAAATAGTGGAAGACAAGCCTATGACAAAGGTGATGTTTCCAGAAATGAAGGAACTAACTCTTCTAGGAGCTAAGAGTGAGGAGAGGCATTCCTCCCAATTTAAGGATCTATAAGTAACATTTGAGATGGACCTAACAGGATAGGTAGACTTTTTCTAAGTATAAATGTAAGAAGGAGCACTCCAGATGTATGAATCAGCATGAATGAAGTAAAGAAGGTAAGAAAATAAATGGCCTTTGTGGAGAGTAGCAGATAGTCACTCAGATGACTGAGATAAAATATAACTCTAAGGAAGGGCTGACTGGACTACCAAAGGTCCGCATCCTGGGTTCTGCAAACCATGGTTAATGCCAAACGTCTGGGAAACAAAAATCTGACCACTGAGCATAGCAACAGCTTATGACACCACCATGAAGATTATAATTGTCAAGCAGAAGAGCAACATGATCAAATCTAGTTCTTATACATATTCCTTTACATTAAATTCATTAATGACTTAGCTGCCAGGCACTCTGCTGAGGAGTATTAGGAACATAGAGCTGATTTTGCTGCAGTCCCTGCCCTTGAGGGACCTAATAACTGGAGATTTCATTTGTGTATTTGTGTGTTGATTAGGCCTCTTAAAAACCTGGTATTGGTTTATTGACAGCAAAGAAAGATAAATGACTTTTTATTTTTAAATTGTAAATACTTATTGTTACAGAAGCAGTCCATGAGCATTAGAGCATATAGAATCAGCAAAAACAAAAAGCAAAACATCTCTGGCATGCAGAAATCATCACTGTAATCCTTGGGTCATATCCTCTCATATCTTCATATATGTACATATGTATTATGTATTTTGCTCACAAAAATGTTTTCACATTGTTTGCAGACAACCTGTTTTTTTTCCTGTCAATAATTTCCACTTTTCCATGTCAGTAAGTGCTTTGAATCCTCAGTACATACTCAGGTTTTCCCATTTGAGCCAGAAATGTCCTTTCCAGCTAATTTCTCCAAATCACCCTTCAACTCAAGACCTTGCATTGCATCTCCGAATTACATCCTTCCTATCTTTTTAATCCGGTAAAGTCCCTTTCTTACAATTCTGACTCAATGAAAAGAACTGGCCAGCTGTTCTGAAGGACAGTCCACCTCCTTTGTTTGCCTGGTTGTTTCCTTGTGATGTCATTTCACTTACATTTTCCTCTATCCTCTGTATACAACTGGAAGATCTAACTAAAGATGTGGTAGAAGCAAGTTAAACATTTAGGTCTAGAATACTTCAGGGGTGGTAATACGTACTTTACGTTCCTTCACATCAGAATACACATTGTCTGTAAACCTGGTTGACCCACTATCAGTGATGATCAGATTGACCCTTGGGCAATGGTCATAATTGGAGATTTTAGAGGGAAAGGGCAAAAGGAGAAACGGAATAGGAAAAGTGCGAATACAACTTGGCTACCTAAAGGAAGTGGGAAACCCAGCAGCAGGAGGTAGGACACCAAGGACATCCAACTGCCCTTCCCACTCTGACATCGCTCAGATGGTGACCTATCCTCGATCTTGTTCTCATAATTAGGAAGGCAAAAATAGAAACAGAAAGTTTTCCTTTATGAAATTGAGTTAGGTGAGCGGATGCGGGATTCAGAGAGGCACCATCACCTTCTCTACAATCTGGGACAAGACCTATAAACATGGAGAACAGAGAGCTGTTTTTACCCATCCCTATTCTTTTCAGTAGCAGCCCTTTCCCTGACACTGGCCACCAGGGGGAGCTACGACAAAGCAATCGTTCCTTCGGGCGAGCGGGAACGCGTCTAGATAAAGTTTGTCCAACCCAAGGATCCGTAGCAAGATGCCGAGGCTGTACGAACTGTATTTCTGCTGTTTCGCGAGCACGAGTAAGCCCCTCCCCGCCCGCGCGTGTTCAGGGCCCTTCCGGTGATTTGCGGCAGGTGGCGCTGTCTGCGGCGTCGCAGCGGCCGTGGGTGCCGCGGCGACGCTCTCCCGGCGGGCAGTGCGGCCCGGCTCTCCGGCGGCAGCGAGTGCCACGTCCCAAGTGCTACGCGGAGGAGCGGAGCGGACGGTGCGCCGGGGGCGGGGAGCAGCTCGGATCCGGCCCGGCCGCACTGATTGCCCGCCGCCATGGGGTCCTCGCAGAGCGTCGAGATCCCTGGCGGGGGCACGGAAGGCTACCACGTCCTGCGGGTAAGGGCTCCGACACGGCTTAGGAAAGGCGGGCTGGAGGCGGGGCCCGGCCGCAGGGAGGCAGAGGCCCCGACGGGCCCCTTCCCGGGACAGCCAGGCCCGACCCCGAAGGAGAGCGGCGACCGCCGGCGCTGCATTAGCCGAGGCCGGTTCAGGAGGCCTCTCGCATCCCGCCTTCCCGGAGCGCTCCGGGCCCTGGGTGCGCCGCCCTGGGAGGACGGGGTGGAACCGGGGCGACAGCCGGCCACTTAATCGGGGGGCGGCCCAAACATGGGGGGCGAGGGGACAACATTTTTCTCCTCACGGCCTTCTCTGTTCCCTCTCTCTTAATTCTTAGCTTACAAAGTTAGGAAAGGCTTGGGGGCAAAATCTGCAGAAGAGGTGATGATAAAGGTAGCATTTGAGTTTCCTGAGAAAATGAAGCCTGGAGCTCGCAAGCTAGAGGCAGGGGATGCGACGGCAGGTGTTTATTCGGCGCTGTCTGGATGTGCGGAAAACCAATTAGGCAAACAGAAAATGAAATGGTCCAGAAGTAGGTTTGACGGACTTAAATTTACTTGATTTTGCAGGAGTTTTTCCTCTCCCGGGTCGCTCCTGACCTTTCCAACCCTCCTTTTCCACATTTCCTGGTGGGGGGGAACTTCCGTTCTGTTCTGAGACTGCTCAGGGTGTGGTGGAGATTAAGGTTTAGATCCACAGTGGTAGAGGTAATGGAGAGGAACGTTGAAAAAAAAAAAATCTAGGTAAATAAAGGAAAGCAGCCTCAGTCACCAGAATAAAAACATAGTGTCTCAAAAAGCTTTAGGTAAGCCCCTGCTTATGAGCAACCTAAGTTGTTGCAAAGCGTGTGGTATACTTACAGAACTGGAAGTCTTTAAAAGTAGCATTGATGGTTATGTGCTGTGACACCTGCGTGAGGGCAACATGATGGATTGTCAGCAAAGTGGCCCCAATCTGTTGTACCATTTCAGGACGTAATAGAGTGTCACTAAGTAGCTGTTCACAGGCAAGAACATTTTCACTGAAAGTGAGAACGTGTACTTTCTGGTGAGTATAGTCATTTTCTGCCTTAGAGCCCATGTTTTAGGTGAGACAGCATTCTTAAAGTGAATTACCCATATATGGGTGTGATAGCACTGTGATCGATCACCTTTCTCATCATCAGGATTAGCATGTCTTGTCTCTCCACTCTACTAAAAATCTCTCTTGAAGCCACACTGTTGGTAGGAAAGGATGATTTTCCCAGAAGATAAACAAAGCATATTTCCTTCAGCTAAGCCAACCCCAAGAGCCGCACGGATGGGAGAAATTGGAGGAGAAAGGTCAGATCCAAATGTAAAGTGAAAGTTAGTGGCAGTATTTTTCTATCATCTGGTTTGATTTTGAGTATTCTACCCTGGGGCGTGATATCCGGTATTACCAGCTGATTCTCACCGTGGCTGATTGTGACCATGAATCTTTGGAGATTCATGATATTTTAATGATACATGCACTCAGTAAAACAGCATAATTGAGTTTTAAAAGTCTGTTAGAAAGATGTACACATCAGAGTGGTTGCAGTTGAATGACTTCTGTTAATGACTGTGCTCCATGTAAAATAAGTTGAAGTATATTTTCTTTACATAGGAGCACCTCAGTAATTCAGCACTCCTACATATTCAGTAGTGCAGATGTGTTATTAATCTATAAATCTGATTTTCAGAAGCACTAGGGACTACCTTAGTTTCCAGTCTGCATCTGGAGCATAAATGTTGCAAAAGATGAAATCTTATTCAGGTTTTATTAGAGGGAGCTTTAAAATAGTAGTGACCATCTAACTTAGGAGAATTTTTAAAATGTTTTTGAGTTCCTAACCCACTCTGTCCCTGATTCTGTAATTGGTTTCCAGTTACCTTTGTTTTTAGAGGGGAAGTACTGTGTTAAATCTGAGCATATAGAAAAATCTTCCTTTCATTTATTATGGCCTAAATATACAGTGATATATTCCACTGCTGGATTACTGAGCTAGTAAACTAGAATAAATATGGTAAGATAACCTTGGAATAAAATCACTCATGTTAACAAATTCTAGAATGATTTGATGAGCTGTTTGTTTTCTTTATTAGTTGATTCCCTGGCCATTTCCTTGTTAGTAATTAAAACTTGTTTGGGTTTTGAAATAACAATTACAGTGACACCCATATTCACTGCTGTTTTATTATTGTTTTTTTCCAAGTCCTTACAATTCACATAGATTGAACTTTACATTTTTTCTCTTTTCCATATCCATTAGTAGATTCTGCTTTTAAAATTTTTTAGGGGACAACCTTGAAATAGTTTCAGATTTTCTGCTGTGAGGGGTGTACTTTCCTTTTTACGTATTATGCATTTATGTATTAATGAACTTTTTCAGGTTGTGATCATACTTTATATCCAATTCCCCATTCTTACCCTAGAAGTAACTACTATAGTTTCTTAAGTATCTTTTCAAAAATGTTTTATGCATGTAAAAAGAATTCTGCTCCCCTTTACTCTTTCTGTTTCATATTGTAACTGTTGGAATCATAAGATACATACTGTTACTCCCCTCTGGTCTTCTTATTTGATAATCATCTTGGCAGTCTTTCCATAGCAGCACATAGAGATCTGCCTCTTGGTTTCACTTAGCTCCGTAGTAGTTTGTTACACCATAGTTTAGTTAAACAGCACCTCCTGGTGATGGACATTTGGTTTTTCTAGTCTTTGCTGTCACCAGTACGTGTTCACCTTAACTACCTTTGTTTTCACTTAAAATACATTTTCTCAAGTTATTGAATCTTAATGTTGTTTATTTATACAAACGATCTTCATTTTAGTAGATTACTACATTGTTTTCTGATCAACACCTGTTCATTACAGACCTTTTAAATAAGTTAAAAAAGTATAACAAAGAATCTAAATTATCTGTAATTCTGTCATCTGAAAGTAAATACTGCTAATGTATTTTTCCTGTGCCTAATCTTGCCCCTTACCCATTTTTCACAAAGATTTTGAATGTGAGACATTTCGAGTACAGTATGGTCTGAAGTTTTATTAAGATGTTGATTACTACCTAAATATCCAGTTGCTGAGGAACTGGTAAATAAATCAGGCCCTAACCGCGATTGGAATGCTATACATTCATGAAAACGGTGTTTCAAAACACTCCGTGGCCGTAGGTACCTCTCTGTGTAGGTGCATGTACAGTTGAGTGTCCAGGAAAATAAAATGGAAAGATAATCAGCCAAGATATTAAAAAGGGTTATTGGTGAATGGTGACATTTTTATATTCCTTTTAAACTTCAGTATATTTTCTAAAATTTCCACACTGGTCATGAAATACTTGTATATTCACAAAAAATAATTAAAGGATATTTTTAAAAGGTGGACTCCTATTGGAAATTTTTAAATTTGTTCAGAAGCCTTTTTTTAAAAAAAATTATTTATTTGAGAGAGAGAGAAAGACAAAGCATGAGCAAGGGGATCTGCAGAGGGAGAGGAAGAAGCAGGCTCCCCACTGAGAAGGGAGCCTGATATAGGGCTTGATCCCAGGAACCTGAGATCATGACCTGAGCCAAAGGCAGACGCTTAACCATCTGAACCACCCAGGTGCCCCCAGAAGCCTTCTTTTAAAAATAGCATCGTATTTCAGATTCTCTTATGCAGTAAGTCCAATTGCATGTTCATCATGAGTACCACTTTTATTCCCACTCTCCAGTCTTAACATTTAGGCAGGAAAAATGTTAGCCAGGGCTTCTTAGATTTGTTAGAAGTTACTGTAAGTTACTGCAGTTGAACTATGTTGAATACAGAATTCTTGCCTAGGTTCTCTCTTAATGACCAAGTAAACCGCACAAGGTCATTTTCAGAATTACATTTTTGGAGTTGCCTCATTGATGCCCATTATAAGATTTGTTTCTAAATTTAAATATTCAAATTAGTTGCATTCTACACTTAATATTCTTTGAGATGGGGTTATCTGAGGAAATTCTGGAACCAGTGTTCACACCACTAGGGGGACATGGAAAATGTCATATTCACTATTCCTTGTCATTTCCTTCAAGAGAGATTCTGAGTGATGGATGTTTTGAAGGAAAGGCCATTGAGATGAAGTATGTCTCCAGTGTAATAATAGGCCTTTATCTCCAGAGCTATTTGATGCAGACTGGGCAGCATTAAATACTCTTCTTAGAGGAGAAAGTGACAGTAGAATTATTTCCATAGAATATGGAGGGTGCCTGAGTAGCTCAGTCTGTTGGGTGTCTGCCTTTGGCTCAGGTCATGATTCCAGTGTCCTGGGATGACTCCCATGTTGGGCTCCCTGCTCAACATGGATTCTGCTTCTCTCTCTCCCTCTGCCCCTCCCCCTGCTCATGCTTCCGCTCTCAAATAAAATCTTTAAAAGAAGAGAAAATGGGATACTTAGAGCTACTGTTACATGGATCTGTCCTTTTTTAAATGGTGCGTCACTAATCTACGTGAAATCCTGTAGGATTTCAACTTGGTACTTATTTTGAGAAAGGGAATTCCTAATATTTGATAGTCATAATTTTTTCTATTAACACACTGTTCTCGATCTTTTTAAATTCATTCCCCCATTTGAAAAACAAAAGTCTCACTACCATGCTCTTCTCTCCTCACTCATTCTGAAAACAGTGGGTATAAAAAGAAAACAGGTGGGTTATTTGATGTTTTTCAAATACAAAGTTATACTCGAAAAAGCTTTGTAAACACTCACCTAAAGATAATGATCTCCCAAAATTGATCTCTCCTACTAAAAGACTGTGAATACGGGTACCTGGCTGGCTCAGTCTACAGCATGTGACTCTCAATGTCAGGGTTGTGAGTTCGAGCCCCACGTTGGGCAGTTAGGGCACCTGGCTGGCTCAGTTGGTAGAGCATATAACTCTTGATTCTGGGTTGTGGATTTGAGCCCCACGTTGGGTGTAGAGATTACTTAAAAATAAAATCTTTAAAAAAGACTATGGAGTAGTTTAATAACCATTCTTTGAAATTCCTTTCAAGTGTAGGAATCAGATTATTTCAGTTCATAAATGCCATGGAATACAATGTATGTGAACTTTACATACTTTTAGGAATTGTAATTATCATTGAACATAAACTTTTCCTGATATTAATAGACCTTGAACAAATCAGTGTTAGACTGTTTATTACACTTTCATATTTTGTGATGAAGTGTGTTTTAATGTATGGACTGTCATCCTCAGGATCCTTACTTGGGGAAACCCGTTGGTGTGTAATTACAGTTTCTGTTCTGGTCAGTAAGTAGTAGAGTGCACAGCACTGGCTGTAGTGTTTTCTGGGTCAGATAGTGACAGGGCTTTTTTTTAATAATACCGCTGAAATTTTCATAAGAATAGAACATAGGGAAAAAAGAATTGACCTTAGAATAACCATTAATTTCAGTACATTTATTTTGCTGGCTTTAATACTGTGCTGAAAGGATTATGTTATTTTGATTGATTCACTAATACTAGTTAATCTAAACTACAAAATATTTATCTCTAAAGGTTTTATATGCACTTCAGTATATAACTGTAGATTGCCTTCAGAGGTGTGATTGAGTAAGATGACTTTTTTTTTCCTCCAAACAGCAGGCAGAACCAAAATAGTTACTCTCAGAGACTGTACATTGTCCCTCTTGGCATTGCAAATAAATTTACTGCAGCATGAAGAGAATGATGCAAAGGATTGTTTTTGTTTTAAGAACCAATGAGAGAGCATTCCAGCACATTATCAGCAATAAGGAGCCTTGTCATCTGGTAGACATGAATATATTGAAAGACTTCAGAGTACACCACCAGTGACTACTCTTGGGAATCACTGGATCCTCGTTGTCAGCTCCATCACTGTGTTTTCTTGGGCAAACCTTTGAACTTCTTTGAGCTCTATTATTTTTATCTGAAAGTGAGGGTAATAGTAGTGCCTCCTCCACCTTTTGTACTAAAAACCATATTAGATATTGTATATGAAATATTTTGAAAAGAATTGGGTACAGTAATTTTTTTTTCTTGGCCTGCTGCCACCTTACAGAAGGCCTAGCCCTTAAACTTCTTTATTAAAACAGTGCTGTCACTGGGTATTATATAAGACTGATGAATCACAGACCTGTACCTCTGAAACCAATAATACATTATATGTTAATTAAAAAATAAATAAAAATAAATAAACAAATAAAAAGTAAAAAATGAAAAATAATTTAAAAATTAAAATAAAATAGGAAAACGTGAAAAAAAATAAAACAGTGCTGCCTACCTCATTGGTTATCATCCCAAGGATTAAATGAGATATTCCATAATAAAGCATTTAGCATGTGGTCTGGAATATGATAAAGACTCAATAAATGTTAGCAGATGCCGTTATTAGCATCTGCATTATTGTATCACCCATTGAGAACCACTGTTGTAGTGGCAATACTAGTTAAAATAGGCCTCCAAGCATACTAGGTAGCATATACATTTACTTGATAATTCAGTAGCTGCTTCTTGTTTATGTACCTAACCCTGTACTTTACTGCTCAAGTTTTGGGGCACCTGGCTGGCTCCAGTTGGAATAGCATGCAACTCTTGATCTTGGGGTCGTGAGTTTGAGCCCCACTTGGGGTGTAGATATTGCTTAAATAAATTTTTTAAAAACCTGAAGCATAAGTTTGGGATCATATCCGACCCATTGATTTTATTAATGTGCCTGCTAATTTTTAAGGATCCTCCTTTTTTAGGAAATTTTGTCTTTTTTAAAAGGGAGGTGGGTACCAATGTCCCTTTTATTGCTTAGCATCACAGCGATGCTAAACATGTTGATTAAAGTGCCTAAAAGAGTCTGTGTAATGAAATACTGTTGTTGGGTTTGATGTACACCGAAGCTGTAGAAGCTGTAGCTAGCAGCATTTAGACTTATTTCATGGTGAGTCATTCAGTTTTAGAAACTGTCTTGTCAACCTCCTCACTTTACAGCTAAATGAAAAGGAGCACAGAAGGATTATTGCCTAAGGTCACGAAGCAAGTTTTCTTTCCCTAAGAAACAAATACCTAAGTTGGTATTTGAAGATTATAAAATTAGGTGACAGGTTGTCATAATTGTTGCTTCTTTTGGAGCAGACTTCAGTTTCTTTCAACGTCATTTTCCTGATACACAGACCTTTTCTAAGAAGGTACTGTATACTGATAGGTTTTAATTTCCTTTATTTACCATTAGAATTTTATTTCAAATTGCTTCATATGTTATAAATTACATCATAGGGTCAGTAAGAAAAACATGCTCTTCGAATTATTTTGGGAAAACATTTGAGAATGTTTTAGCAAGTAAAGCTTCTACTGCAAAATAATTTCCACATATTTGTGTCAAGTCCCAGATAGGAAAACTGGCCCTTTTCAGACACAGAAGAACACCCCCACCCCTCTCCAAAAATGCCTTTTTTTTTTTTTTAAAGATTTTATTTATTTATGTGACAGAGAGAGACAGCCAGCGAGAGAGGGAACACAAGCAGGGGGAGTGGGAGAGGAAGAAGCAGGCTCATAGCGGAGGAGCCTGATGTGGGGCTCGAACCCAGAACGCCGGGATCACGCCCTGAGCCGAAGGCAGATGCTTAACCACTGCGCTACCCAGGTGCCCCCAAAAATGCCTTTTTTTATAACTGAAGGATTTCGGGTTTATTTTTATTATATCACATTCCCAAGTCTTTTCCCGTCATTTTGATCACCCAAGCATATACATATAACATGAGGCTTTATGTGTGTAGTTGGAATGAGTCATCATTGATACTTGGATTGAACTTAATTTTTAGTCTTATTTAACATCTCTGCTGTTTTTAAAAATAGTACAAAAGTGAGTGTTAACATTAAATTGAGAGCTAGAGAAGATGATGGTGTAGACAGAAAGTCATTCAGAGGTACTTAACTACCTTTGATGTGTGAAGGAATTGGTGGTGCAGTAATAAAGAGGAGACAGTTACACATTCCACTGAGCCCATTTTATGGAAACATCTCCATGGTTAGAGAACTTAAGAGAAATAATTCACATAGTAGCCAGAAATGTGGGTAAGCGTATCTTTGTATATCACCTTATAAAGTGCCTACTTTGATGATATCCTGTGTCCAGGAAGTAGCTTTGCAATTTCCTTTCTGTGTTACATTAAGGTGGCAGTTCTGTACTCCTCAGCTGGAAATATGTAAATGACCGATGGAGTTGGGAGAATGCCTTCCCCTGACTCCACCCAAACTTTTCTTCTCTGCTGTTGCTCTGTCCCCAAGCCAAGATTTAAAAGAGAGGGTGGTTCATGTGAAATAACCCAAACCTAGTAGAAAGTACTATTGCACTTTTAATCCCAGAAGACGAGATGGATGCTTCACTGGAAAGCAACCAGTACAGAACAGTTAGGTCTGTACACAGAGAAAACATGCTAAATCTGGTAATACTTGCTAATGATGCAGGATCAGAAGGTGGGAGAAAAGCCAAAAGTTGAATTGCGTTTAGTATCTGGAGGTTGTTTGGACAAAGCAGTTAATGGCTGTTTTTCAAACTTTATTTTTATTACAGATCAAAGTAAGCAGTTTATTTTCCCTTGCAACTAGTGTGTCCTAGTACATTTCACGAAAAATAATGACTTATTAAGTCATGAGTTTTTTACATTTTATCTATTCTGATATTTTCTTATTTTGACATTTGTTTTATAATGACCCACTAAATTAATTTCAGAACCCACTGAAACTCCCTGTAGTTGAACGACACCACTTAAAGAAGAATTTCTATATAGTTGGTGATTCCAAGTCCAGCTTCTAATCATGGTTGCTAATTTCTTTTTATGTAATGAGGATGGATACCCCTTCACTGTGTAGTTTCTGCCATAGGTTCTCATTTTTTGCTTCTTGAATAAAAGTCTCACAGATTTTGTCTTGCTTATTGTAGCTGTTTTTGTCTAGAGTGTTTATGGAAGAAGTATTTCTTTCATATTGTGATTTTTATTTTGGTAAGATAACCTCCATATGTAAAGTTCAACTCCTGTAAGTGCCAGTAATTGTGTTTATAGTTTATTCTACCTGTCCATGTTTTGGTAACATTTATTTTTATCATTCATTTGTAAGCATAAGTACTCTTTAGTATTTTTAGCTGCTGCATTGTATTTCTTAATTGTTCAAAGTAAACCATGAGGCCTGAGAAAATTGGAAAAAATGGAACTTCAGCATGCTTGTTCGAGCTCTCAGGGAATGGATTTGTGTAGAGTCAATTTCTTACTTAAAATGGATTATTTACTGCCTTCAGTATCAAGAATATGTCATATGCAAGCCTATTTTTAAAATGTATTTCATGCTTCCCAGCACCATTGACAGATGCTGAATATATTTTAGCCTTTTCATATCTTAATTGTTGTGATAACATCCATATGCTGTATTATATTTGTATTGGAATACAAATCATGTGCTTATGACCTAGACTTTTGGTGTCTAGTATGGTAGCCTCTAGCCACATATGGCTTTTTAAACTTAGATGTAAATTATTTAAATTAAATGAAGTTAAAAATTCAGCCCCACAGTCACACGAGCCACATTTCATGTGTGACTAGTGGCTCCTGTATTTGGACCACACACATACAGATTTTTATAATTGCAAGAACTTCTAAAATCAGCTTAATTGCAGAGACCTTTTTTTTTTAATCTTTGCATTCCCTACAACAAGACACAATCACAACTTTTTTTTTTTTTTTTAAGATTTATTTATGAGAGAGAGTGTGCCCACGGATTGGGATGGGGAGAGGGAGAGAGAGAATCTCAAGCAGGGCATGGAGCCTGACACAGGGCTCAGTCTTACAACCCTGAGATCATGACCTGAGCCGAAATCAAGAGTCAAACACTTACTCAACTGAGCCACCCAGGCACCCCACAATTACACCTTTTTCATAAGTGCATAGTCCATACTTACTATATAGAATTTGGTAAATGGCTTAATGCTGGTGCTTTTTTCTTCCTTTTGGTTTTTGATTTTTGAAATTTTTGTTCTCATTTTCTGCCAGCTGTCATTTTTTGCTATAATCAAGTGGCAGTAGAACCTCTTTCAATTCTTTTGGCTCATCTCTGTTTATTGGTGGCTTGGAAATCAGGTAGCCAAACCATATAAATGTAAATAGACTATAAGAGTGGTCCTGAAACTAAAGAGCAACCTACTAAAGAATGAATGGGTCAACCAGGAAAGTAAAGAAGAATTAAAAAAAAAAATTCATGGAAACAAATGAAAATGAAAACACAACTGTTCAAACCTTTGGGATGCAGCAAAGACAGTCCTAAGAGGGAAGTATATAGCAATACAAGCCTTTCACAAGAAAGATCTCAAATATACAACCTAACCCTACACCTAAAGGAGCTGGAGAAAGAAAAGCAAATAAAGCCTAAACCCAACAGGAGAAGAAAATTGATAAAGATTACAGCAGAAAGCAAGGAAATAGAAACCAAAAGAACAGTAGAACAGATCAGTGAAACTAGGAGCTGGTTCTTTGAAAGAATTAATAAGATCGAAAACCCCTGGCCAGACTTACCAAAAAGAGAAAAGACCGAAATAAATAAAAATCGTGAATGAAAGAGGAGAGATCACAACCAACACCAAAGAAATACACACAATTACAAGAACATCATGAGCAACTATATGCCAACAAATCAAGCAATCTGGAAGAAATGGGGACATTCCTAGAGATGTACAAACTACCAAAACTGAAACAGGAAGAAATAGAAAAGCTGAACAGACACAAAAACAGCAAGGAAATAGAAGCAGTAATCAAAAATCTCCCAACAAACAAGAGCCCAGGGCCAGATGGCTTCGCAGGGGTATTCTACCAAACATTTAAAGAAGAGTTAATACCTGTTCTTCTGAAACTGTTCCAAAAAATAAAAATGGAAGGAAAACTTCCAAACTCATTTTATGTGGCCAGCATTACCTCGATCCCAAAACCAGACAAAGACCTCGCCAAAAAGGAGAATTACAGTCCGATATCCCTGATGAACTTGGATGCAAAAATTCTCACCAAGATACTAGCCAATAGAATCCAGCAGTGCATTAAAAGGATTATTCACCATGAACAAGTGGGATTTATTCCAGGGCTGCAAGGGTGGTTCAACATCTGCAAATCAGTCAGTGTGATACACTACATTAATAAAAGAAAGGACAAGAACCATATGATCCTCTCAATAGATGCAGAAAAAACATTTAACAAATACAGCATCCTTTCTCGATTAAAACTCTTCACAGTGTAGGGATAGAGGGAACGTACCTCAAGATCATAAAAGCCATATATGAAAAGCCCACGTGAATATCATTTTTAGTGAGGAAAAACAGAACTTTTCCCCTAAGGTCAGGAACACAGCAGGGATGTCCACTCTCACCGCTGCTGTTCAACATAGTAGTAGAAGTACTCAGCAATCAGGCAACAAAAAGAAAGAAAAGGCATCTAAATCGGCAAAGAAGAAGTGAAAATCTCACTCTTTGCAGATGACATGATACTCTGTGGGAAAACCCAAAAGACTCCACCCCAAAATTGCTAGAACTCATACAGGAATTCAGCAAAGTGGCAGGATATAAAGATCAATGCACAGAAATTCGTTGCATTTCTATACACTAACAGTGAGGCAGAAGAAAGAGGAATTAAGGAGTCAATCTCATTTACAATTGCACCCAAAACCATACAATACCTGGGAATAAACCTAACCAGAGAGGCAGAGGACTGTACTCAGAATACTATAGAACACTCATGAAAGAAATTCAAGACACAAAGAAATGGGAAAGCATTCCATGCTCATGGATTGGAAGAACAAATGTTAAAATGTCCATGTTACCTAGAACAACCTGCACATTCAATGCAATCCCTATCAAAATACCAACTTTTTTCAGCTGGAAAAAATAATCCTAAAATTTGTGTAGAACCAGAAAAGATCCCGAATAGCCAAAGGAATGTTGAAAAAGAAAACCAAAACTGGTGGCATCACAATTCTAGACGTCAAGCTCTGTTACAAAGCTGTGATCATCAAGACAGTATCGTTTGTACTAGTACAAAAACAGGCACATAGATCAATGGAACAGAACAGAGAACCCAGAAATGGACCCTCAACTCTATGGTCAACTAATCTTTGACAAAGCAGGAAAGAATATCCAGTGGGAAAAAGTCTCTTCAACTAATGGTTTTGGGAAAATTGGACAGCCACACGCAGCAAAGGAAACTGGACCATTTTCTTACACCATACACAAAAACAGACTCAAAGTGGATGAAAGACCTAAGTGTGAGACAGGAATTCATCAAAATCCTAGAGGAAAACACAAGCAGCAACCTCTTCAACCTCGGCTGCAGAGGCTTCTTGCTAGACACTCTCCAAAGGCAAGGGAAACAAAGGCAAAAATGAGCTATTGGGACTTCCTCAAGATAAAAAGCTTTCGCACAGCAAAGGAAACAGTTGACAAAACCAAAAGACAACAGACAGAATGGGAGAAGGTATTTGCAAATATCAGATGAAGGACTAGTATCCAAAATCTATAAAGAGCTTATCAAACTCAACACCCCAAGAACAAATAATCCAATCAAAAAATGGGCAGGAGGGGCGCCTGGGTGGCACAGCGGTTAAGCGTCTGCCTTCGGCTCAGGGCGTGATCCCGGCGATCTGGGATCGAGCCCCACATCGGGCTCTTCTGCTATGAGCCTGCTTCTTCCTCTCCCGCTCCCCCTGCTTGTGTTCCCTCTCTCGATGCCTGTCTCTATCTCTGTCAAATAAATAAATAAAATCTTTAAAAAAAAAAAATGGGCAGGAGACATGAACAGACATTTCTCCAAGAAGACATACAAATGGCCAACAGACATATGAAAAAGTGCTCAACATCACTCGGCATCAGGGAAATACAAATCAACAAGTCAGGAAACGACAGATGTTGGCGAGGATGTGGAGAAAGGGGAACCTTTTACACTGTTGGTGGGAATGAAAGCTGGTGTAGCCGCTCTGGAAAACCGTATGGTGGTTCCTCCAAAAGTTGAAAATAGAGCTATCCTACAACCCAGCAATTGCACTACTGGTTATCTACCCCCAAAGATACAAATGTGGTCCGAAGGGGTACCTGCACCTCAGTGTTTATAGCAGCAATGTCCACAATAGCTAAACTATGGAAAGAGCCCAGATGTCCATTGACAGATGAATGGATAGAGAAGATGGAAGTATTATGCAGCCATCAAAAAAAAAAAATGAAATCTTGCCATTTGCAACGATGTGGATGGAACTAGAGGGTATTATGCTAAGTGAAATAAGTCAATCAGAGAAAGGTAATTATCATGATCTCACTGATGTGGAATCTAAGGAACAAAACAGAGGATCATAGGGGAAGAGAGGAAAAAATAAGAAAACCAGAGAGGGAGACAAACCATAAGAGACCCTTAAGCATAGGAAACAAGCTGAGGATTACTGGAGAGGAGGCAGGGATGGGGTAACCCTGTGATGGACATTAAGGAGGGCATGTGATGTGATGAGTACCGGCTATTATATAAGACTGCTGAATCACTGAACTTTATATGTGAAACTAATAATACATTGTAGGTTAATTAATTGAATTTAAATTTTTAAAAAATGATCCTCAAATACTCTGAAGAAGAATGAGCATTAGAGTAAGTTACTTTGTGGCCTTTGCACTGAGTACTCAGACTTCTTTTAGATTCAATTGCTGGCTTTCAAACTGTGTTCTCTGTAGGTGAAATATTGGGTATATTCTTAGGTTGTAATTTCATTTCTGCTTTTTGGATAGAGGGAGTATGTATATGTTAAAGCTTGTTAAAGTGCACGTAAGTGTACCGCTTGATGAATTTTCACAAACAACATTCTTCTGTAACCAACATCCATCCCTTTCCAGGCACACTGACTACCCACCAACCCCCCAGAGAGTATACTGTCCTGATTGCTAACATCGTAGATTAATTTGACCTGTTCTTAGCTTTATATAAATGGAATCATATGTACTCATTTGTGTCTGGCCTCTTTTTCTCAAATACTGCTTGTGAAATGTGTGTTGTTGTAGGTCTCTCGTTTTATTAATGTATTTTATGCCATTGAGAGAATATACCAGGATTTATTTATGTATTTTGCTCAACATTGTATAGTTTTTAGTTCAGGGCTAGTACAAATAGTGCTGCTGTGAACATTAACTGTGTTGGAGAACATATGTGTACCCATTTTTCTTGGGTATAGTAGAGTGCAATATTTGGTCAAATATTTCAATATTAACAGATACCGCCAAATAGTTTGCTCATGTATATTCCCACCAGCAGTAATTGAGGTTTCCAGTTGTTCTGTATCATCACTAACACTTGGTATTTTCCGTCTTTTTTATTTTGGCCATTCTGGTAGGTTTGTAGTGGTATCACATTGTGGTTTTAATTTGCTTTAATTTTCTTGATGACTATTGAATTGAGCATATTTTCATATTTATTGGCCACATCAATATCCTTTTTTCTTAGGATCAGCTAAACTCTTTCTCTGTTTCCCCATTAGGTTATGTTTTGGGTTTGTTTGTTTAGCAGCTTCATTGAGATATAATTTACCTACCATTAAATTCAACCTTTTAAATATAGTTCATTGTTTTTTTAGTGTAGTCACAGTTATGCAATCATCACCAATCGTTAATTCCAGAACCTATTTATTACCCCCAGAAAGAAACTCTGTACCCATTAAGCTACTTCCCATTCCTCCTACCCCTAACCCCCAGCAACCACTAATCTACTGTCTGTTTCTGTGGATTTGCTGCTTCTGGACATCTCATATAAATGGAATCATACAATCTGTGGTCTTCATGATTTAGCGTAATGTTTTCAAGATTGACTCATGTTGTAACATGAACACTTCATTCCTTTTTATTGCCAAATAATATTTCATGGATGTACCACGTTTTGTTTATTCATTCATCAGTTAAGGGACATTTGGGTTGTTTCCACTTTCTGGCTGCTATGAATAATGCAACTATGATATTTCTGTACAGGTTTTTATGTGGACGTGCTTTCATTTCTCTTGTTTATATATCTGGGAGTAGAATTGTTGGGTCAGGTGATAACTTGTTAACATTTGAGGATCTGCCAAACTATTTCCACAGTGACTGCACCATTTTACATTCCCACCATTAATATATGAGGGTTTGTTTCCAACCTTTGTTATTGTCTTTATTTTAGCCAACCTTGTGGATGTGAAGTCTTTTTTTTTTTTTTTTAAAGATTTTATTTATTTATTTGACAGAGATAGAGACAGCCAGGGAGAGAGGGAACACAAGCAGGGGGAGTGGGAGAGGAAGAAGCAGGCTCATAGCAGAGGAGATGATGTGGGGCTCGATCCCAGAACGCCAGGATCACGCCCTGAGCCGAAGGCAGACGCTTAAGGACTGCCGCCACCCAGGTGCCCCTGAAGTCTTATCTCATTGTGGTTTTACTATCTCTTTCTTAGTGATTTGCAGTAGTTCTGAATCTGTTCTGAATACAGTTCCTTTGTTGGGTGTGTATTGTATCTTGTCAGTGTCTTAATTGTGTCTTTTGACGAGCAGAAATTTGTAGTTTTAGTATAGTTCAGTTCATAAGTTTTTTTAGTTTATGATTAGTGCTTTTTGTATCCAGTTTAAGAAGTCTGTTCGTATTTGAAAATCTGAAAGATATTCTCTTTATGTATTTCTCTAAAGGCTCTATCATTTTACCTTTATGGTTTTATTTTTTTATTGTTCCTTTTTGTTTTATTATTTGATCTTCAAATCTATTGTCCATCCGGAATTGATTTTTGAGAGATTTATTTTAAAAGATGTTTTTTCTCCTCTTGCTAGTTAACATTTTATGTCTTTTTCTTTTTTTCTTTAAAGGGGTGAGAGACAATTAATACATGGTTATAAAAATAATGTATTGTCCAGGAATTCATTGGTTATAAAGATTTGCCCTCAGATGGTGATTGCAGAGTTAGGAACAGGAGTTTAAGATTTGTAGGACTCCGGGGGTGCCTGGCTGGCTCAGTCAAAAGAGCATGTGACTCTTGATCTTGGTGTTGTGAGTTCCAGCCCCACGTTGGTGTAGAGATTACTTAAATATAATAAATAAACTTAAAAAAAAAAAAAGATTTCTTCCAAGCATCAAACATGCCAGGTACACCATTAAAAAAAAAAAAAAAGGTTTGTAAGACTCCTATCATATATCAGAGTCTTAGCTCAGCGTTTCGTAATCTCATTCAATCTCTACAGTATTCTTGTGAAGTAGATGACATTATCTTTTACTTGCAAATGAAAAAACTGAGGCCCAGAAATATAAATACACTTTCCCAAGCTCACACAGCTAGTAAGTAGGTAAAATCATGCCTCAAAACCAAATCAGTCTGGCTCTGGAATTCTATTATCTTTTCATTGTGCATTTTTTCAAAATCTTGTAAAATCTTAACTATTAAACTTTCCAGTTTAACCTATTCATCTTAAATTGCTGTAATATTTGGCCCAATAATAAATGCTAATGACCTGTAGAACCAGGTAGGTTTGTAGATAGATAGATGGGTTTTTGTTTAAGGTGGTTTGAAGGAAGCTGGCAATGAATCAACAATTGAGAGATCTTAAAGTGGACAGAAAGAATTGAAGTAATAATATGATGCTTGAAAGATTAGGTGCCTAAGAGATTCTTGTCAGTGGATAATATTGCCAGAGAAACTTACCTGTGTGGGTGTTTAATTTGCTGTGTTGTAGGTCTTATTTTCCATGCTATGAAATGTAGGAAATTTCCTTTATGTATATTAGGGTCAAAGAGAGCATTTTCTAGGGCTTCCTCTGCTGGCTTTCTATTAGTAATTAAGATACCCAGTTGCCAGAAAAATGCTGGTACTAATGATGTAAATAATTTAGGAAAGAAATTAATTTCAAGGTCCAATAGCGGAGATCAATGTTTGTAGCAAATGCAAATAGAAAAATAGAGAAAGGATTATTTAAGCTTACTTTTTTATTTTAGAATTCCTATTTGGCTATTGAATCTCTTTTGAGTTATGGGGAAGAATACTTCCAATGGTACTGGAAACTTTCCATTTCAGACAAATAGTAGTAAAACTTTATACTTGGAGGGGGGCATGATAAGCATTGGTGTGTGAGATCAACTTTCTGAGTTGGTGATAACATTACAAAAGTACTGTCTTTGGCCTTTTTTAACTAAGAGATAAACTCTTCGCAGCCTCAGTGGAGAATTCTGAAACTGATCAATGGACTGGTTGGTTTCTAGAGAAAATGGTCATTTGGAAATATTGAGAGAATTAGATGATTAGATAAGGACCTTACTAAATGAGAAACTCCACGGTGAGGGGGCTCCATGGGTCTATGGTAATTATCCTCTTTTCACACCCAAGGCATATCACACCTAATTGCTAGGCACCTAATAGTCATTTCACACCTAGTAGATCATGACTCTTCCCTAGCGAGTGGTGACTTGACCTCACTTTTCTTCTCATAATAGCTCCAGACAGCTACCGTTTGCCTTTCAGAGTTGCCTTTTGAGGAGAAATCTGTCTGCCACTTTGAGTTCTAGACGTTTTGCTTGGTAATATGTAGAATATAAAATATCCCCCATTTAAGAAGACTGAGTATAAAGAAATGAAGTGTGTGCTGATTACTTTCATTAGAGCCAACACTTGTAAATAATAAATCTCTTCGATGTTTAACTTTAATTTACAAAGGTGATGTAGTCCCAAATTCGCAGGAAAATTTGTGTAAAGCAAGATGAAACAGTTATAGTAAGTTGAGCTTTGAACCATCTTTATAATGGACAACTATTTCTTACTGTGACAAATGAAGAAGACCTAGTTTTACTCCTTCAGAAGCAATGACCATATAATCTGGTTTTAAATAAATAAAAGGTAGCATTAGTCCAAGAAGTAATAAATGTATTATTAATCCAAGATCAAGTATCATTAGTCCAAGAAGTCTGGTATTAGAGGGACAGATTCTGGGAACAATCTGGGTTCCGTTTTGAAAGCATTAAAATGATTTGTTACTGTGTAGATAGCTACAGATTTATGTACAGATGAATGTGTGTATCATTTGCATAACTTCAGAATGGACTATTAAAACTGTTAGGACTGTTATAGATCAGCAGCCTGCAAGTGTCAAGGCAAACCTCATTTTCATAGGATAGTTTTGACAGTATAAAATAACGTCAGTTAGAATTAAAAAGTCCCTAAAAGGTGAAAATATTTTAGAGGAAATGCAGAGTGTATTGTATAAACTTTTTGCTGTTCTGTCATATTACTACTCTTAATAGATCCTAATGTTTTTATTACTGTAAATTTAGAAAATTTAATAGTTAATTTTAGTTTATTTCAAATTTAGGATGCCAGACATTTGCGTTGTTGAGAGTCTAAGTAATTTTAATCTTCTATTTAAAGTCCCCTGTAAGTCTGGCTCCATGTTTTCTTTCCAGCCTTCTTACTGGACTAATAGTTGTAAGATACACTTATGAGTTTAACCTCTCCCATGAGCCAGCAGGACCATAGGTAAGTCATGGGATGGTTTCTTCCCCTGTAAATAAAAGAACTACACAAAATCTGTGGTTTTAGCACTTTATTTGGAGAAACCCTCTGAGAATCTAATGAAAGCTGTGGATCTTTATACCCAGAAAACTGCTGATTCATATGAAGTGTTGTGTATAACTTCAGGAGCTGCAGTGTTCTCTGAAGCCATCCACACTTGAGTTTAAAGATCCCCTGGATTGTAGATTTTTTGATTTTCAAAATATGTAATTCTTTATTTCTATCCTACACAATCCTGTTGTCTAGCTATACTATATTATAATAATATACTATTATACTCATTATTTCAGCTTTCAGTGTCCTTTCGTAGCCCCTTATCCATCCTCACCTTTAAAACCCTTGACTTAAAGCACAGTTCAGATATCTTTTTTTTTTTTCTGTGAAGCTTCTTCAGTCAGAATTAATTTTCTCCTTAGAACTTTGTACGTCCATTATAGCCCTTAAACTCGTTGGTCTTGTATTACAGTTATTAGAGGGCTGTGTGTCCTCTGTCTTCCCTTCCTCTTCTTATCTGTTCCTTAACAGATTATGACTATCTTGACATCAACAGCTATGTTCCTATTAGTTTTGTAGTTGAATGGTGCCTTACTAATAGTAGTTGTGGAATAAATGCTTGCTAAATTAATTTGAATTTGTCACTCAGTTGTGATGACTGTGTGTTACGTTATGTGCTATATCCTGGGAAAGTTGCCCCCGCCCCCTAAAAGTAGGTGGTGTGAAACAGAAGCATAGAGAAAGAACTTCATATATGGGATGAATTTAAAGAATGGATAGAATTTAGGGAGCTGCAAGGGCATTATCTGGGAGAGATGAAGAGAAATGAGAGGACTTGTGTGTTTTACCTGTATTTCCTCAGCAGTGAAATTAGTGTATTTTTACTGAAAATAGATAGATATTAAAATTTAGCTTACAGTTTTTAATTAAGCTTTGTATTTTACATTTTTGGCACTTTTGTTTTTATAGGTTCAAGAAAATTCCCCAGGACATAGAGCTGGACTGGAGCCATTCTTTGATTTTATTGTCTCTATTAATGGTTCAAGATTAGTAAGTTTAAGCTGTTTGTAGTTTCAACTAATATTTTGTAATCTTTTGAAAATATAATTTTTCAGATTATTTGGGGTGGGTGTTTATTCAATAGTTATAAACATTATATGGAGTATGATACCAGTTTATAAAAATTATGTTAGGAAACATGAAAATGTCAAATACAGAATACTATACTTCAGTGATAATCTCAGGAGAATAAAATAGCTCCCAGTGTTTTTATTAAGAGACTTTTATATGTTGAATAATTTTTTTAAGCAGAAATAAGATGAAGAAGTTTGCCTTTTCAATGATTTCAGACCTTTGTACATTTGGATTAGTAAAGACTCATTCTCAAATAACATCAGTTTGCTTGGAGCTAAATTTCATGATACATAAACAATGTTTTTAGAACTAGATAGGTAAGTCCCAAAAGTACAGAATTAAAACCGCCTTGTGTAAGTTGCTTTCAGTTTACTTATAGTAAAGTCTTGAAGGAAAAAAATTATAATTTCAGCAAAGGAAATTCTTATGACAATGGCTGTTTGGTTTTTTTTTCTCACAGCAGTTTTAAGTTTTTGTTTATTATTTATCAGCATCTTCTACATAATGGCCTTTATTCATTTATGTAATGAAATATTTAATATGCTGCTTCCGTTTTTCTTTCCTGCCAGTTCCTAATAAATAAATAAGATGTATATTTAGGAGTGCTGACCAGAATTAAACCACAACCTCAGCAAATGTTCTAGATTTTAAAATCAAAGTCATACCAACTGTGTTAATAATGTGACTTCTTGTGGAGTATTTTGGTTTTTTAACATTAAAGCCCTAGAGCACTTCAAGTAATGTAGGGTTGCAAAATCCATAATCCATAGTCAGCTTTTAGAAAAAAGTCTGAAGTTGGAAACGTAAGAGTTGTTCTTAATATTCAACATTCTTTCACTTCAAGGAACATTTGAATGTAAATGACAGCTTTACCTGTTGGATGTTTCATTTATGTTAATTATTAATATTACTCTCGTAGGGCCATAGGATGCTTAAGCTAAGATAATTAACATTAATTTTTTATTTATTAAGAAAAATGATTTCTGTGTGTTCACAGAATAAAGACAATGACACTCTTAAGGATCTACTGAAAGCAAATGTTGAAAAGCCTGTAAAAATGCTGATCTACAGTAGTAAAACACTGGAGCTGCGAGAGACATCCGTCACACCCAGCAACATGTGGGGCGGCCAGGGCTTGCTGGGAGTGAGCATTCGTTTCTGCAGCTTTGATGGGGCAAATGAAAACGTTTGGCATGTATTGGTAGGTATTAACTGTGAGCTGTTACTTATAGGTTTTGAAACGATGTAGAAGGATGCTGTCTTCATCTTAGTTGGATTGTAAAGGTGTTATTAGGCTATTTTTAGTTTCTGAAAATTAGAATTCATTGCTGTGGGTTAATAGATTTTAAAAGTTTAGGAAGAGAAGCAAAGATAGATGCCTAAGAACTATTGTTCTAGTGATTCATCCATTAGAAGGAGAAATGTCAAAGCAGATAGCTACAGATAGCTAAAATAATAAATATTTTAAATTTTTATTAAATATGTGATTTTTATGCTTGCGATTTAAATATATATTCTATAGTTTCTGATACATGTCTAACAAGATAGAAATACAAGGGTTTTTTTAAATCACTAAAATTAAGGACTATGAACTGTAAAATTTGGAAGATTATTTTATATACATTAATTTTGGGGTGTGTTTTTGTGTTATTCTAGGAAGTAGAATCAAATTCTCCTGCGGCACTGGCAGGTCTTAGACCTCACAGTGATTATATCATTGGAGCAGACACAGTCATGAATGAGGTAATTGGTGTGTTTATTAATAATGAAAGTTATAACATTTTCTCATTCATGTTTAAGTTCAGAAGTATATTTACATAGTTTACATTTAGAGTTGAGATTTAGGTGTTTGTAATCAAGATAACTGACGCATCAGGGTGTTAAACAGAACATCTGGGAGGTGGCTTATAAGGTGGAGCTGTAAGGAAGAATCCATACCGCATGGCAACGGCACAGATTTGGTGTATGAGCTACAGAAATCTCCCACAGGAGCAGCTGGGTGGCTTGGTCAGTTGAGCGTACAGCTCTTGATTTTGGCTCAGGTCACGATCTCAGGTTGGTGGGATGGCGCCCCAGGGGGTCCCTGTGCTCAGTGGGGAGTCTGCTTGAAGATTCTCTCCCTCTGCCACTCCTCCCACTCTTGTGCGTGCATGTGCGTACAGCACGCTCACTCTCTCTCGAATGAATCTTGAAAAATAAACCAGTCTCATATACCTCTAGACTAAATCAGATGCTCATTTTGGTTATTGATTTCATTTTCTCTTCCCCCTTTTAAGGGAACAAAATTGGCTCAGCTATATTAGATCCTTTTCCTTGTCTGTTAGCTAGTGGAAGTATATATTGCTAAATCGAAAACGAGAGAAAAATGAGAGACCCAGATAACCAGGTCTTAATAATGAAGAGTAGGGGCACCTGGGTGGCTCATTTCCATTGAACGTCCGAGTCTTGATGTTGGTTCAGGTCATGAGATTGAGCCCTGTGTCAGGCTCCATGGGGAGTCTGCTTGAGATTCTCTCGCACTCCCACTCCCTGTGCACGCTCACTCGTGCTCTCTCTCAAATGAAGAAATAAATGTTTAAAAGAAGATAATGAAGAGTAAAAGCAGAATATATAGAATTTGGGTGTAGAAGAGTTTTGCTAAAATTGCTGACTAGGTCTTAGGGAACTAGAGAGAAAGCATTGCACGTAGTAGATGGGTAAAATATTTGAAATCTTGTTTGGAGTATTGGTTTTAAGGAATGAATTTTATGTCTAGCAGCAGGGCCTACAGTTTGTACTAATTAACAGGTTTTCCAGGTGATTCTGATATTAGCCAGGTTTGAAACCCACTGTTCTTAAGTCCAGTAATATGAAAATGTTTTCCTCCTATGATGCTTTTGCAGTCTGAAGATCTGTTCAGCCTTATTGAAACACATGAAGCAAAACCATTGAAACTCTATGTGTATAATACAGACACTGATAACTGTCGAGAAGTGATTATTACACCAAATTCTGCATGGGGTGGAGAAGGCAGGTAAGGTCATTTTTTAGACTGTTATGATTGCTTAAACTTACCAGTAAACATTGTAAACATCATTGCTTTTATTTTGAAACAAGTTATTTATTATAAGACTTCTCTTGTGAAAAGGGAAGAGCTAACCTGGAATATTGAAACCAGTAATCCATTTTTTTGAAGCCCATATTTAGGTAGTATGGGGTGTGTGTGTGTGTGTGCGTGTGTGTGTGTGTGTGTGTGTGTGTGTAGTCCTTTAATGATCTAAGAGCAAACAGCCTTGTTTGATTTTGTTATTTTAATAAAATAGTTTTCAGTTTTATTTTCCCAGTTCCCTTCCCCAACAGTGGGACAATACAAGTGTAACTTTCTCTAGCTGTTGGGGAAATTTCTTAGCATTTTGTGGAAACTGTTGGCTTTCAAAAATGGACAGACTGATTTCAACCAAAAGTTAGACAAAATTGCAACAACAGTAAAAAGCAACTTTAGAGGGGTGCCTGGGGTGGCTCAGTCGGTTGTGTCTGCCTTCAGCTTGGGTCATGATCCCGGGGTCCTGGGATTGAGCCCTGCATCACGCTCCTTGCTCAGTGTGGAGCCTGCTTCTCCCTCTGCCTGCCACTTCCCCTGCTTGTGCTCTCTGTCTCTCTGACAAATAAAATCTAAAAAAAAAAAAAAGGCAACTTAGAGAGATTATCAAGCCAAGTAGAGAACAAACTGTAGAGAATCAGTTTTCCAGGATTGTTCAAGTCAATTCCCTAATTTCAAAAAGCCAAAGTAAAGCATGCAGACTTAACTTTGCTTCTTTAGGTCTTTCAGCTGTTGTTTAAATTGTACGAGTTTTTCATTATTTTGAAAGCCTTGTTTAATTGAGGAATTCTTGAGCATAAGCCATAATTACAGGAAAGCCTAGGATTTGGAAACTTTTCTAAATATTTTGTAAAAGTTCCAACATTTGCTGGGAAGAGGATGACTTAGTTGAGGCAGGCAGAGAAAGACCCTATGTGTTCATAATATCTTTCCCTATGCTGCCTGAGATTCTATAGCTGACTATATATTGCAACCAGAATGCTAGCTTGCTGCAATTTGAGAAAATAGAGGTATCACCTTAGAATCTGGACTGTCTGGGCAGTTCTTTTTTTTTTTTTTGAAGATTTTATTAATTTATTTGACAGAGGGACAGCGAGAGAGGGAACACAAGCAAGGGAAGTGGGAGAGGGAGAAGCAGGCTTCCCGCCAAGCAGGGAGCCCAATGAGGGGCTCGATCCCATGACCCTGGGATCATGACCTGAGCCGAAGGCAGACGCTTAACGACTGAGCCACCAAGGAGCCCCTGTGTGGGGCAATTCTTGGTCAAGTTATTGTCCAGGTTTGTAAACACGCAGAAATATGATCTTCTCAGGGCATTCAGAATTGACTCATTTCAGAAGGACTGCCTCATATAAACTAAATTTGTAGAGAAGCTGCTGTATTTATTAGAATTGCAAATTTTTAGTTTATAATAGAAACATTTCCCCTCTCCAGATAGAAGAATACTCAGGTCAGATTAGTATCACAAGAGTACTTGGTAAACACAGAATCGAAGTGCAAGGAAGAGATTCTGCTAATGGTGAAGTTCAGCTGCAAAGAACATCACTAATTCTAATAAGAAACTTGTTTTAAAATGCCCCTACCTCTGAAAGGCTATCATTGATCAGTTTAAATGATTTAATCTTACTTTTTTCCCCTAAGTCTGAGATCTAGTTCAGTGAGGATTGCAGATTTGATGGTACAAGGGACGAAAAGTAAGCCAAGGAATAAGTAATTTTGTAATACGAAGCATCATTGTAAAATCAGATTTGGATTAGAAAGAGCTGGAGTTGGCCACTGCTTGCTCTCCCAGCTTTTGGTGGTGGTAGTATCCACAGAAATAATAGATGCCTTGTCAGGAGAGAGGCACAGAGATAACTGTGCGTGGCCTTCTCAGAAAATATCAAGTAGTTTGGGAGATAAAAGCAATCACGATGGAAACCCAAGGTGGAATCATTGTGAAGGGCCTTACCATGGTCGAAATTTGGGTACACCTTGGGCAGTGGGACTGTGAAACACTGGACCCGTGGGGGCGGTCGCTGGTTCCAAGCAGTAGAAACCAACTGTTGCTGTCATAAGCAAACATGAATTTATTGCTGTGGAGTTGCTCCTATAATCAGAGAAACAGCTAAAGAATCAGACATGGGAAAGACAGGACTTAACACCATTAGGGAGTTGGAGAGGAAGGAAATTAGCAGTTTTTATTAGTATTCTACTGAAGGGATGAAGCCATTTCTGTTTTTTTTCTGTCACTCCCAAGATTTGCAGCCATGGGCAAGAGAGGTGGATTGGCCTGGTTTGGGTTATGAGCCATTCCTTGGTTTGGACAAGGCCTCTTGATGGACAGTCCCACCAGCACTGTGCACAACGTGGAGAAGTAATTCTCTAAAGGGAAGAAGGAAAAAGAAATATTGGGAGGCCGGCAGACTATGAAAAGAAGCAGTGTGATTATGTCTTATTAAAAAGATGCCTCTGGTGGCAGTGGGAGGATGAAGTAGAAGGAATCTGGATTAACTTGGATTGATTTGTGTCAGGTTCTGAAATAGAACTTGGGGCTGTGTAAATGACATCATCGTACAGAAGTGCGTGGAGTTCTTCAGTGGAAAGGCCATATGTCACTCGTTCAGCTAATAATTATTAAGTGTCTGCCAAGTGCCAGGAACTATTATGGCAGTAAACAAAATGAGGTCTCTGCCCTCAAGGACCTTAACATTTTATTGGGGGAGACAGAAAATAAATAAATGTGCAGTGTGGTAGATGCTGATAAATGCTTGAAGAAAAATAAAGGATAGTGTCTGTGGTGGAGGTCCGGGCGCTGTTTTATAAAGGGTGGTCAGAAGAGACCTCTGATAGGATGACATTATTTAAAAGAATGGAAATTGGTTTTGTATTTCAAAACCTCAGAGAAATGCAAGCTGTGATTGATGATAATAACTTTAAGAAAAAAATATTTTCGTAGCCTAGGATGTGGCATTGGATATGGTTATTTGCATCGAATACCAACACGTCCATTTGAAGAAGGGAAGAAAATTTCTCTTCCCGGACAGATGACTGGTACACCTATTACTCCTCTTAAAGATGGGTTTACAGAGGTAAGATAACTTTACTACCGATGACATCATACGGTTTCCAGTAAAACAAATCACGTGTCAGTGTGTGTGGTGGTAGCACTCGTGGAGACAGGGCAGGTGATGAGTTGAGTGTTGACCGTGATGAATTTGAAGTTCCTGTAGGATATCCAGATGAGTAGCCGATGGGCCTGGATTTCAGGAACAAGGATAAGGCTAGAGATACAGATTTGGGAATCATCAGCAAAGGGAAGGTAATTTAACCTAATCAACAGTTATAAAAATTTTCAAGGATTGGGCCTTAGTGGGTCAGAGGACTGAGACTGGAATCTTGAACATTCCTAATATTTAAATGGATGGGCAGAAAGGGGATCCAGCAAAGGGAGCACAGAAGCAGTCCAAAGGGAAGACAGAGCTTCAAGAAGAAGGGCATGTCGACTGTGAGGTACTGAGAAGGCAGGTGGGGGAGTGAGAAGCACGTGTGCTGGGCCAGAGCATTTCAGAGACTGGCGGGGTGCAGGTTCCGGTCACGGGACAGAGGGTAAGCAGTGGGTGACAAGGTGATGATGAGAGCTGGTGCTTACTATTTCCAGAAACTGCACTGGGAAAGCAGAGCAAGATGCTACGTGGGAACTGCTACAGGATCAAAGTGAGGCTTTTTAAGGAATAAGATGTTTGCACAGGCTTATAGGCTTTTACCAGGTTTTCTGTGCAAGCCTCACGGGACAGTTAACTCTTGTCTGCGTGAATAAGTAAAAACCAAACATTCAGAAAGAAAATGTTACAGTTGGAAGGGCTGCCACCACTGTCATTTTATGGTACACAGTTTGGCCATCCCCAATTCTAGAGAAAGTGAAGAGGAGCTAGAGAAGTGGAATATTTCCGCACTGTCCACCGCTGCCATTGGCCGATGGCCAGAGCCCATGTCATTACATGTTTAGATTCTTAACGCCATGTCGGCTGCTCCTCATCAGTGGTTTCTGCCCCAGATAAGCCTCTCTCGGCAGTCTGAGAAGACCAGAGGGTGAAATGGCAGCTAGGGAAAAGGGCCAGAATACAGGTTGTGTTGGAATGGCCAGAGGGCACTGGAGCCAGCAGAAGTTGGAGTTTCCAGAGGTGAAACCACCCAGCCATAGAATCCATGTAGACTTACTTATCCCTCCGCGACCCCGGAAGGTTGAGGTCTGGCTGCCACCTTCACTCACTGATGAGTAAAGATAAGATGGACTGACAAGGTTAGACATCTTGAGAAATGTCTAAGGACTCTATCATATTATGAAGACTTCGAGCTGATTTCTTCCATGAACAATGAAAGTTAAAAACTGGCTAAGAACTCAGAGAAGAGGAAAGGCGGAATAAAATGATTTGGGGACAGCTACAAAGGAGGAAAGGTAGAGTCTCCTCCTAGAACAGTGTGTGTAATGGGGGAGATGCCACGTGGCAAGAGACTGGAAGCAACAGGATAGGGAAATGTTTACAGCGCGTGGTCCCTGACATGTAACAGAAATAGGAAGGGGTGTCTGAAGGCAGAAGTGCCAGATGAAAACTTTTGACAGCTAATATGATCAAAAACGGTATCTGTTAAAAAAATAAAACAAAGGAGCAAACAAAAAGAGAGAGAGAAAGAGGCAATCCAAGAAACGGACCCTTAACTATAGAGAACAAACAGATGGTGACCAGAGGGGACGTGGGTGGGGGGGTGGGTGAAATAGGTGATGGGATTTAAGGAGGACACTTGTGATGAGCACCGGGTGATGTATGCAAGTGTTAAATCACTATTTTGTACAACTGAAACTAATTTCATATTGTATGTTAACTAACTGGAATTTAAATAAAAACTTTTTTAAAGAAGGTATCTGTAGGACCAGTGAGAGGCAATAGCTGTATGTTCTTTCAAGTAAACTTGAGTAATTTTTTCTTTCTTTCCTTTTTGGCAGGTCCAGCTGTCCTCAGTTAATCCCCCATCTTTGTCACCACCAGGAGCTACAGAAATTGAACAGGGTCTGTCTGGACTTTCTATTAGCTCAACTGCACCAGCTGTCAGTAATGTTCTCAGTACAGGTGTGCAGAAAACTCTACTCTCTTCAACCTACTTTGTTTTATATGATACAGATTTCTCTTTCTCAAGCTATAGAATTTTAAAAACTAATGCCAGTGTACTTTGAAAACTGTTCATATGCTCTGCATTTAAACCTCTTCTCGGTGTATTTTAGAGTCTAGGCTTCATTCAGCTTGGACATATTGTAGAGTCAGAACTCCACCTTTAAATTCTGTTTAATTGCTCTATTTTCTCAACAACTGTTTGCAGTATCCCCTAGGTAGTAAACACTGCAGATACAGAAGTGAGCCGGACATCATTCTCTTCCTAGGGGTTCGGTCTTGCTCAGGGGACACGTGCATGTCTTCCTCCCTTTTCTTATTTCTTGTTCTAACGAGTACTGTCCTTTTTTGTTCTGGTTTTTTTCCAACAGCTTTATCGATACATAATTCACATACCATACAAGTCACCCATTTAAAATATATAATTCAGTGGGATTTTTTTCCGTGTATTTGCGTAGTTGTGCAGCCGTGGTGTTGGTCAGTTTCAGAACACTGGATTACCCCAAAAGAAACCCTTGCCCTACAGTCACTCACTGTTTTTCCCCAACCCCTCAGGCCTAGACCATTCCTAATCTTTCTTTTTCTGTGGATTTGCCTAATCTAGACATTCCATGCAACATGCATGGTGTCTGTGACTGACTTTTTTCACTTAGAATGTTTTCAAGGTTCATTCATGTGGTAGCATATACTAGTACTTCCTTTCTTGGCTAAGTAATGTTCCATCATATGGACATTTTATTTACCCATTTTATTTATCCATTTATCAGTTGTGGGACATTTAGGTGGTTTCTACTTTTTGGCTTTTATGAATAATGCTGCTACAAACATTTGCGAACAAGATTGTTTTGCATGAAACTGTGTCTTCATTTTTCTTGATTATATTCTTAGGCCTGGGATTGCTGGGTCACATGATATAGATCTTAACTTTGTATGTTGGTAGAGTTCATTTTTCCATTGCCTTTTTAAAAACCACGTGTTTTCTGGTTTTGTTCCTTCATAATATACCAAGAGTATATAATTACTCAATAAATGTTCAGTAAGTGTAAGAAAAATACTGACATAGTTTAGCTTTATTTCATTAATACCTTTTATTCTTGAGCTCCTTTTAATATTTATGTTCACATTCCACTTTGTCCTGGAATGAATTTAAAATAGATGCATTCACCAAGATGCAGTTAAGGTCAACAGTATGATTTTTGCACTTGGTCCCCTCGGTTCAAATCCCAGCCCTTTTCAGAGTCTTAATTTTCATTCCCAAAGGTGTGTTTTTCTAGATCAAATTTAAAATTTTAGTTTTTTTAGAATTAAAAATTTCAAACATAGCCTAAAGTAGACGGCATGGTATTATGAACCCTCTCACCCCCACCCAGCCTCACTAGTTTGCACTATGGTGACCTGCTTCTCTACCCCTTGCTCTTTGCTGTGTTTTTCCTGGTATTTTTGAAATATAATTTGCATACCATAAAATTAAGTACTGAATGTATACAACTCCATGATTTCTAGTAAATTTATGGAGTTGCGCAGTCATCACCACAATCCAGGTTTAGAACGTTTCCTAGATGAAATACTAATGTCATCAATATTAAGTCATAGATACAGTTGGGAGGGAATTTAAAGTCCGTTTCATATGAGTAGTGTTGGAATCCTTTTTTATATTGTGATATTTTTCTTGGATTCCATCAGATGGTCTTCTAGTTTATTCCTGAATAGACTTAGTACAGGTGGGCTGGTGTAACGCCCACGGCAGCAGACCGTTCTGTGTCTACATAACTCTTTCCTATTTTAGAGTAAGTGTTCCAGTGCCATATCAGAGCTCTTCTGATTTTGAGATAGCTGACATCTCTCTTCAAATCTCAGTTTCTTTTTGACATTTTAAATCTTCCCTCATTACATTATAGTTATACTTGTCTTATGAGCACATGCACTGAGATCCCTGGCCTTGTTATACTGTAGAGAAATGGCTTCTTGAATATTAAAAGACAGAAATGTAAATCAGTTGCTCAGAAGAGACTGAAATCAACACTTTCACTTTGAGAAAATCAATTTAAAAATTGAATATTGCAGCAACATGACATGTGAGAACCCACTGTTTTTTTCTTACCTGTCTTTGTTTTTCATAAATTGCTGCAGAGTGGCCCAGTTAGTAACTGTAGAAACGTTAAAAGTATCTTAAAAAATATTTATATATGGATTTGAAAATTTGGGGATTATAAAATTTTAGAAAGTGGATATATCCTTTTGAAATGACATTAATCGGTATGACCTTTTTGATACACTCCTTTATGTTTCCTGTCCCCTCCGCTGCTTGATTTTTCTGCAGAGAACTCACACCATTCTACAGGCTGTGTATTTTACTTGTTCAGTATCAGTCTCCCTTTTCTTGCCCCTCATTAGAATATGTCCTCCAGGTAGTGATTTGCAATTTCTTTATGCTGTAGAGTGCATCCATGCCTAGAACAGCGTCCAGCATATAGTAGGTGTCCCCAAAAACCTCGATTGAATGAACGTAACAGTTACCCAACTTCTTTGAGAATCTGATGAAAGCAAAGACTCCTACTTTTACATGCCTCCAATTTCTGCAGAAAAGTAAATACATGAAAAAAATAAATAACTATCTGAAAAGGGTTGCTTCTTGTTTTTAGGCACAACTCATCCCTGCTACCATATTTAAGCAGTTTTCTAAAAGACAATCTGGAATCCATGTAGATACATCGTTACTATTATTTGGACAGCAAAACCTCTCGCATGAGTAGGTGGTAGACATTAATAGATACCCTTTATTGTGTAGTATCCTGAGTTACTTGCATTTGAAGAACATAACCTCCTCAAGCTAGCATCAGTAAAAAGGCTTCAAAGGAGAGTCAGGAACCTGTCCGTTTCCTGTCAAAAGGAAATGGAAATTCAGGAAGCCAGGTCATTCTCTCCATCTCTGGAGGCCCACGTATTGTCTCTTTCAGGCCATTTGCATCGCTCTCCCCTTTCACAGACCAGCATTCATGGACTCACAGGGCACATGCCCCCTTAACCCCCAGCAGCCCTAGGTTTATGTGGTGTGTAGTTCAGGAGCCTAATAGACATTGACTAGAATCCTTGAGTTGCATTTCTTTCTTTCTTTTTTTTTTAAGATTTTTATTTATTTATTTGACAAAGAGGCAGCGAGAGAGGGAACACAAGCAGGGGGAGGGAGAGGGAGAACCAGGCTTCCCGCTGAGCGGGGAGCCTGATGTGGGGCTCGGTCCCAGAACTCTGGGATCATGACCTGAGCCGAAGGCCAACACTTAATGACTAAGCCACCCAGGCGCCCCTTGAATCGCATTTCTGAACTTCTAAAACAGTTTTCTAATCTAGCTCTGCTTAGGTCAGATGTAAAACTCTTGTCCAGAAAACTTACTGGGGTGGGTTTGCAGAGCCTCCTACCCCGTTAGGCCAGACTCTGCTACAGTCTTTGTTAAAGGCCACAGGCAGAGTATGTAGACCAGCCAAGGCAGACGCTGAAGCAGCTGGAAACCAGGACTGAAATTAAGGCCTTCCCGTGGTGAGGAAGGAGGGGGCAGAAGACTGTTCTAATAAAGTCTGTCCGTTCTTTGTCAACTGAATTCGTTAGAAATTGTTTTAAAGGTCGTGGTTTTGTTTCAGGTGTCCCAACAGTACCATTATTGCCACCACAAGTAAACCAGTCCCTCACTTCTGTGCCACCAATGAACCCAGCTACTACATTACCAGGTAAGCAGCAGGAGACGAGGGATGGGTGTAGTAATAATAGCATGACTAATATTGTGCATCTTAAAAAAAAACAATGAAAATAATCTTACCCCTTTGTGGTGACTTTTTATGTCTGTTCATCTCCTTGTATCTTTGCTGTAACTTTGTGATCAATGAGAGCAGATGGCAACAGCTGTCAGTTACCGGCTGTTAGCTGCTGAACCTCTGGCTCCTTACCGTCAGCCAGCTACCCCTCAGATGCAGCTGAGGCAGGGAGAAGCAGTGTGTACAAGTGTGTCCTTCAGGGCTTCCCGAACTAGGGCTTTCTAGGAGTTGTTTCTGTGACTAGATGTTGTGTCCTGAAAGAGAGCGTTCCAGGTCTTCAGAAGCTCTAACATTCCGTTAGACTTTTGTTCATTTTTCTTACTATTCCTAGTAAAGACCACGTGTCTTTATCCATTAGATAACAATCAAATATTATTTCAGGGATCGAATATACTTGAATTGTGAGAACCTTTAATTGTAAGACTAAGGCTGCCATTACACAGACGTACTAAGCCATTAACCAAACATGTACACACACACATTGGTGAAGAAGTGTGGTAAAATGTTGACATGCGGGGAATTTGAGTGAAAGGTATATATGGGGTTTCTTTATATAAACTACTTTTGCAACTGTAAGTCTGAAGTTATTTCAGGGAAAAAAAATGAAAAAGCTGGAGGAGGGACTGTAAACCTCCGCCATCAAAGAGAAGTTGAGTTGCATTTACTCCCGCACTTGCTGAGCCCTGTCAGCCCTTTCTCCGCAGCGCTCAGGCCTTCGTCGTTCTGGCTCTCAGGTCTGGAAGTACTCGGATGGGTTTTAACCCTTACCTACTTAGCCATCTAGTCACGTAGGTACAGAAAGATGGTTCGCTGAAGTGAGCTGTTTTGCTCTTTTTCTTGTTAATGTGAGGACACAGAGCTGCCGCCCAGTAAGTGGACTTCTGGTGTTCTCGCTTGGACGTGGGTAGTATTTGTCTCAGAACACAAGGATGGAATGTGTTCCCCAGAGGAAGTGGCTTACCTTTTGTTCTCGGCCTTCTCTCTAGGTCTGATGCCTTTACCAGCAGGACTGCCTAACCTGCCTGCCCTCCCCAACCTCAACCTCCCCACACCGCATGTCATGCCAGGCGTCAGCTTGCCGGAACTCGTGAACCCGGGTATGTTGCCCATCCTGCCTTCCTAGACTCTAATAAAAAGCTTTTATCCAGGAAAGCAAATCCTCTATTGCAGTTTTTTCCAGAATGGGCAGATCAGTTTACAAATTTCAGCTGCTTCAAATAAATATTAATCTTTTTTACTTAGAAAGCTTAGAAAAGAAGAGGAAGAAGAATATTTTTGTGATTCTCCTCTGCTTGGCCGCCTCCCCTCCATTTCCTCTCCTTGCAGCCCGACAGCCCGGTAAGGGCCGGCCGCAGAGATAGAGAACAGTGTCGCGGCGCTGTCGGAGCTGGCTTGCTTGGGTGGAAGGGGTACAGTCCCCCCAGTGGAGGTGAATGAACTCACCGCCATTCTCCTGGCGCGGGTGGCTGCCACCAGCGGTGCTTGTTTTGAGTAGTCAGGCCCAGGACTTGGGCTGTGAAACCCTCATCCTTGCTCAGCTGGCTGCGTTGTTACTTGATAAATATTCTCTGTTATTAACAGATGTTTTTATAATAAAAACTGTTGAGATTTTAGCTACAAATAGTTAAGCTAGCTGATGTTCACTTCCACTCAGATTTTATCTGCTCTTCTAGTTAATGATTACCCACGTTACTTTTAACTTTGCGATGGCCACAGGTCAGGGCTATTAATTTCTAGTTTCTGTAGTTAGGCCCATGGGTGATGTCACTGAGTGTACGTTGTCATGTTTCTGTCTGGATCATAACGGCGCCTGCTGTACCACCCCCCTCTGGGTGTATTCATTATCTGTCCTCATGAACCCATTTGCTTTTCAGCACAGTGGTTTAAAAAACAAAGGAAGACTGTAAACTCTAACGTTGACCTATCTTAGCACTCCCTTTGTTTTTTTTCTTTTATGCCCTGTCCCTTTTCCCTAATTAACAGACTCTAATCTAAGCGCATTGAGGGTTTCGCCAGCCCAGGGGTTGCTCTGAACATGTACCTTCTGCCTTGCCTTTCTTAAAGAAGTAATACTCCTTCATTCTGCATTTTGAAATCATCACAATAAACCCACCAAGTGTAATGGTTACCAGCCAGTCACAGGGCTTGCAAGAGGCTGGGTACTTACAGTGGGGCTAATGCAGGGGAGGGGGAGCCTACACGACAAGCCGACAAGCCGCTCCCTTCTTCGCCTTCAGGGGAGGGCTGGCCCGTCTCCTCTTGCTGCTGTCTGTCCAGAGGGCCGCTCTGACTCGCTTGTCCCTTGCTGTGGGAATGGGAGTGCCCCGTCCAACGCCCGTGTAGCGGCATTGCCTGCTGGGTGGGCTTCTGTCTGTCCTCAGTGAGGAAAATCTCTTCTCTGAACTGGCTGAGTCACAGGGAGGTTTTGGAGTCTAGAAGCCCGGAACTTTTCCTCCTGGCCAGCTGGTCTGGCAGGGGGTGTTTAACTCTGTCCTGGCCTCCACCTGAGGAGAAGCACGGGTTGTGATGTGTGTTGCCCTTCCTGGGCTTCAGTTCCCTGGTGAAATGCAAATACGGTCATGTGATGATGACTGCTGCCTTTTTAGTGCTGGGAGGATGTGTGATCTGTGCCATTTTTGTCCTAGGTTTGCCACCTCTTCCTTCCTTGCCTCCCCGAAACTTATCTGGCATTGCACCTCTCCCCATGCCATCCGAGTTCCTCCCGTCATTCCCTTTGGTTCCAGAGATGTCTTCCGCGGCAAGCTCAGGGGAGCTGCTGTCCTCCCTCCCACCCAGCGGCAGCCCACCCTCCGACCCTGTCACGACCGCTGCAAGGGCAGACGCTGCCTCCGCACCCGCTGTGGATGAGACACCCCCCACTCCCAAGGCCCCCGCCACTGTTGAGGACAGAGTCTGCGGATCCACCCCAGCCAGCGAGAAGCCTGTCTCTGCAGTTCCAGATGCAAGTGCCTCCGCGTCACCCTAGCTTTGAACCGGTCTTCGGAGTCGGCGTGGTGGGCTTATTTAACCACGGGAGCGTGTCTGAAAATGCAAACTATCATTAATTTCATACTAGTTTGTACCGTATCTGTAGGCATCCTGTAAATAATTCTAAGGGGAAAACTAAGGAAGAGGACGTGGGCTTGTATCCTGCCAAGTCGGGGCGGGGCTCACAGGCCGGGGAGGGAAATGTCAGAGAGTGCTTGTATTTTAAAACAACCAAAAAGAATCGTAAGAGTGGCTTGCTGCCAGGTTTCCACTGCCATTCTTGGGGGTATACATCTTTGGGAAAGGGGGTGACGGGGCATCCACTGGGCTCCCTGTCCCCCTGCTGCTCCTTCTGTAAGAAAACGAAATATTTTATGCCTAGTACTCACACGCAACATTTCTTGTATTTTGTAAATCGGTTTTGAGAATGCAGACCACCTCACTAAATCGTGAAAGGAAAAACTATTTTACTTTTGGTCTCTGAGTCACATCTCTCTAAAGGTTTACACGAAAATCCCAACCGAAGATGTTGAAGTTACACAGTGTGCGCTACTAACTGACCATCTTATTCAGCCTGTACACAGATCTCTGTTTAGCGCTCTCAGAATTACTCAGACAACAGTTTGTAACTGCTGCTGTTGCTTTATACGCCCACCATAAAATGGCATTTAAAAAGAAATAAAGGAGATGTCGCACAGTTTTAAACCAGAAGGTGGCACTTTGTGGCTACTTATTCTAGCTCTGCTGGAGAAGCATAGATACAGCAATAAATTACGGTAATTTTATTTTTCTTCTTGCGGTGCATTTAAATGAGAACTAATTAACATGTATGTACTTGTGACTCTCCAGGATGTCGCACATCTTTAATGTAATTTTTCATGTCTTATGTTTGCTTTTTCCTAAGTTTTCTAAGAGATGGTAAGTTAAGTGGAATTGACTTATTGAATGAAATTAAATGCATATTATATCTGTTTTTTAAATAAGACAAAAGAGGTTCATTGGTTATTGACCTGGCAGTAGCATGACTGTTGCTTGGGGAGCAGCACATGCGATTGGGCTTCACCTCCTCAGCCCGAGACCGGGCGTAGCAGCACCGAGCCAGTGCATCTGATAGAGGGCCCAGTGCCAGCCAGTAGTTCGGTTATATCCATGTCTGGAGGGGTTTGTCCTTCAAGCTAAATGATAAAAGAAGGCTCCAGCTCTGAGCATAGCTTCTTCTGTTTGTGTTGTAAATATTTCTAGAATATTTCTCTCAATTAGCAATCCTGTTTTTTTGAAAAAGAGCTTAGGTAGGAAAAATATTCACAAGTATATTTAAATGTTAGAATTTTTTTCTTTCCAGGATAGGAGGGGGTTGAGCAAGTTGTTATTGCATTCTAGAAGTTGCTCATATTTTTTTAAAATGTCTAGGAGATACCTTCGTGGAAAGCAAATAAATATGTTTTAAGCTTTAAAAATGATTTTAAAAAAACAAAAACTAAAAACAGCAGTTCTTCCATTGCAGTGATTACTTAACTCTTTTGAGGTCACAGTTCTCATTTGAGAATGATGACCGTGCTGGACCATCTTCCCAGAAAAATATCCATAAGCATATATAAAACACTGAGCTCTGGGGAGGGAGAGATTCTTAGCACTGATTTGGAAGATGGGCACAGACTTGGCCTGTGTAGGCTCATTGGATCTTCCTGAGGTGCAGAACACTTACTTTAGATATTCTCTGCTTCCTTCAGGAAAACCAGTTTCAGTGTTAAATAGGCAGGAGTCGATCCTGCACTGGGGCCAGAAACACGGATGTGATAGATAGTGTCCCTGCCAGGAGGCCACTTACTAGGGCCATGTCAGGGAGGGAGCCTGGTGGGATCAGTCCTCCAGGCACTTGGGAAGAAGTCCTCTAACCATGGCCCTGAGCTCGGGGCAGCCCATGGTGGGGGGAATCCCATGCAGTCAGAATTACCTTTGAAGCCCCTCTATCACTCTGTGCACACAAGAAAGACAGGAGGCAGTGGTAAGGGAGGACATCAGTGTGGAATAAACTCCATTATCACAAATATTCTAAAAATAATGATGACTTAAAGTTTATTTCTCCCGTGTTCAGAGAGCCCGTTGGAGGTAGTCTGGCAGAGGCAGGACTGGTCCGTGGCAGCGTCCGAGACCAGCTCCCATCTGGAGTTCTGCAGGGTCTGCTTTCCATTTCCATGGTCCTCCCACGGACATAGATGGCAGCTGTGGTCCCAGCCATGCCATTGTGGTTCCAGCCAGAAGAGAAAGGTACATTCCCCTTTCCTTTGGCCACAAATCAGAGCAGTGAAGTCTTTTTCCTGCCACATGCTCTGCTGTTACTGAGGAGGAGGAAGAGGAACCCAGTGAGGCCCAGTGAGCAGCCCTGCTGCGCACCGTGGAGCTGGACTGAGCCCTTGGCGCGGCCCACACTCAGCACCACTGTTCGCAGCAAGCTTTGGTGGGGTCAGAGGTAGCAATGTGGTGAGGGTGCTGGGGAGTTGGACGGGAAGCTTTCTGAGAGACAACATTTGACATGAAGAATTACTTAGGCAAAGGGGGAGGGGAGCAGACACCTTCTAGTTGGGGAAGTGTTTGAGGAATGGCCAGGAGTAGAGTGCACAGGGCCCTGAGGGCCAGGCTGGGGAATGGGGCTTTGTCTTAACAGGAGCCACTGAGGGAACTCCCTGGGGGACAAGCTCAGATCTGCCTGTGAGAAACCCTGTCTAGCAGCGGGGAGGCTGGAAGGGACTGCACAGTCCCTCCAGGGGCCACCAACCCAGAAATGAGCGAAAAGGAGTGAAGAGCTTCAGGGCAGACAGAAGAAATAGACTTGTAGCTGTCATCCAGAGGAAACTTTATTTTATTTTATTTTTTTAAGGATCTTTTAAAGATTGGTTTATTTGAGAGAGAAAGAGCCAGGGGAGTTGGGGGGATGGGGTAGAGGGGGAGAGAGTGGGTCTTAAGCAGGCTCTGCGCTCAGCCTGGAGCCCAACATGGGGCTCCATCTCATGACTCTGAGATCATGACCTGAGCCAAAACCAAGAGTCTAATGCTTAACTGACTGAGCCACCCAGGCGCCCCATCCAAAGGCCCCTTTGACAGCTAAGACTGAGTGTGATGATTTCACCCTTCCCCTTTGGTTTTGTTCCTGTTTTATCCTTAGTCCCATTATTAAGCACACTTACTAAGAACAGTGAAGTTTAGCTCATTTCCTGACAATTGAAATAGGAAAGAAAATGAAAAAGACCTTCCCTATTTGTGAGACACCAACTACTGTTCAGGGATGGGCTCTGCCTCGGCCTGAAGGTAAAGGGCTCCCCTTTAATTATTTAACCACCCCGGCTACAATTGGAATCACCTCAATTAGAATACGGATTCCTGGGACCTTGGAATTTTGAGAAGCTTCCCAGGGGATGGGAACCACTAAACCTGACATTTCTCTTCCACACTGAACCCGTCCCTTCCCTGGCTCCCATTAGTGGCACCTACCCACACCTCCTCCTAGGTGGTCATTGAATCAGGCTGTTCCAGAACTTGGGGAGGTGAGAAGACAACACAAGGTCATTGTCTACTAAGACATTTTACCACTTAGCAAAGTGCACATGTTAAGAGACTATTGCTTTTATTTATTTTATTGCTGATACTTTTTGCATTAGATCTAGGAAGAACAGCTTGCCGTGTTGCTAACCAACACGTTCCTTTATAGGCTTCTTGCATATGAGCCAGTTTAAATAGAAGAATGGGGGATTAACGCCAAGGCCAGTTACTCAAGCAGCAGGACCACAGACCAGTGGAAGAGCAGGTGGGCCTGCTCTCAGACTGGTAGCATCCTGGGCACTGGAAACCATCCACTGGTGGAGGTGGGCCCCAGGGCCTTGCAATGTTCTCAGAGTTGAGGTGGTACTGTATTTCCTGGCAACAGATAAAAACAGGCCCCTGTTCCACGAAGGCCACTGGGACTCAGGATAATAACAGTACACGCTCACTGCTGGTGGGGTGAATAAGGAAGCAAAGGGCTGCTTGGCTGGCTCGGTAGAGTATGCAGCTCTTGATCTTGGGGTCTTGAGATCGAATCCCACGTAGAGATTACTTAAAAAAATAAATGAACTCTTGGTTTTCTTTAAAAAATAAATGGGGCACCTGGGTGGCTCAGTTGGTGGGGAAGCTGCCTTCAGCTCAGGTCATGATCCTGGGGTCCTGGGATCGAGCCCCATATTGGGCTCCCTGCTCAGTGGGGAGTGTGCTGCTCCCTTTCCCTCTGCCCCTCCCCTGCTTGTGCTCTCTCTCTTTCTGTCAAATAAATAAAATCTTTTTAAAAATTAAAATTAAAAAAAAAAAAGTTGCTGAGCCAGCCCTGCAAAGCCCCTTTCCAGTACAATCTGTCAAGTGAACAAGAGGTAGCAAACTGGCTTCCCTCCCAGACATGGTTCCTTTGAAGCGTTCTGTATACATTAAAATGTGAATTAATTGCCAACTTTAAGAACGTTTCACGTAAATCCAGATTTCTGGTTTCCCCCAAATCCCAAGATTTGGCAACACTGAGTAAATCCTCAGTCCCACAGGGAAACAAGGGCCACTGCGAGCCTAAGCCCTTCAGTTGGCCATATCCTCACCTGGCCCCTGGTAAGCTACCTGCCTGGCCCACCGGTGTCTGAATTTTGCAGTGTCTCAAGTATTGGAAGGGATGGGTAACAAACTGGAGGCTTTAAAAAGTTAGATGGTCCTGGGGCGCCTGGGTGGCACAGTCGTTAAAAAGTTAGATGGTCCAGAGCCCAGGGGATCCAGGATCAGAAAATAAGATGCTTCTGGGGTACCCGGGTGGCTTGGTTGAGCCTCCGACACTTGATATTGGTTCAGGTCATGATCTCAGGTTTGTGAGATCGAGTTCCGTGTCAGGCTCGCGCTGGCGTGGAATCTGCTTGATATTCGCTCTCCCCCTGTGCCTCTCCCCCTCGCTCTCAAAACAAAACACAAAAAAACCAAGATTCTTCATGGACTCCATTATTTTGGATCCATGAATCCTGGTGGAATGGACACTAGGGTTTATGAAATTTGAAGCAGTCGTGTAAACAATGATAAGCTCGGGGGAGAGATAGGTCTGGGCAGTGATTGGGACAGTGATGGGGATTTGGGTTTCACCAGCCTCTTCCTGAAGCGAATTTTGAAACCCCAAACCTATTATTTACCTTAACAACCAACTCTTGGAATTCATGATCAGTTCTCTCTCTTTTTTTTAGTTTTAAGATTTTTACTTACTTTTTGGAAATAGAGCCAGAGTGAGCAAGCGAGCGAGCACAAGCGGTAGGGAGGGGCAGAGGGAGAGGAGAAGCAGGCTCTCCAGCGAGCCGGGAGCCCGAAGTGGGACTCGATCCCAGGACCCCCAGGATCATGACCGGAACGGAAGGCAGATGCTTAACTGATTGAGCCACCCAGCCACCCCTCCGTTCTCTTTTTTACATACCAAAGAGTGGGTTCTCAGAGGTCCTGAGTTCCTGAATGGCTTTCTTGCCCTTTACTCTCTGTGACCTCAAATCCTGGTGGAAGAAAGTGGCTCACATTTGCCCAGCTCTGACCAGGGTGGCCTGGCTTGAGACGGGAACTAGTAAGTCTGCTTGAGGTTGTGGGGGAAGCATCTTTGAGAAGCATTTGAATTAGGGTGTCTGGTGGTGGGGTTATGGGAACTTCTCATTTCTTCTCTTATACACATGAGTATTGCCAGAATCTTTAAAAACACATTTGAATTACTTTTTAGTCAACAAAAACAATAGGGTGGGGGGCTGGCAGTCTCCAGCAGCATTTAAAAGGACTGTGTGGCGGGTCGTATACACAGGGAGCTTTCTATTAAGAAATCTCTAACACTGGTCCCAGATTAGAATTATCAGCGACATTGGCCTTAACAGACTCACACTGTGATCTGCAGTGTTGTATTTGTCAGTTTGGCCAGAAACGTTCCTATATTCTACATGTTCAGACAGCTGTGCTGAGCAGAGAGTCCCAAAGACTTGGCAAGATTCCGCATTGTTTTGGCATTTAGATGTCTGAAAATGTTAGCTGTCAGATACATGAAACATACGCCCTTCTACCATTGTTCCCTTTGAGATCAGCAGCTGAACAACCTGTGTGCCTTTGGGCAGTGGGGAACGGGACCGTGAGCGCATGCTCTGTTTGGTTAGGGAGCTGAAACAGGCTTCTGCTGCGTGAGTCCGGGGACTCAGAGTTCATTTAGTAAACAAGGCACTTACCCACCTTGTCCTCTGCCAAGTTTTTGTTTTTGTTTTCCTGGGATGACCAGAAATAAGGGCATGAAAACTCAATAGGCAATGAAATTCATTTTTCCAAATTCAGATCTCTACTAGGCAAGTAGTTTGTATAACCTGAGGGGAAAAACGCAACCCAGGGTCTTTGGCACTTTGGTGGTGGTGTGTTCCAGGGGAGGATAAGTGAGGGTTGATTGTACTTGGAACATGGAAAGAGGAAGAAGAGAGGAAAAAGAGGAGGGGGCCTTGGGCAAGCACAGATTCTGGACTTGATCACATGGACCCGTGTTGCCGAGTGTGACACATGAAGGAAAATTTTAATACCTGTATATTTAACATGTATTAAAAAAATAGAGTTGCTTTGGATAAGGCTAAAGTAGCTTCCTTTACAAATAAACTTTAGTGAGAAAAAGGAATCAATTTAAAGAGAAGTATTGACAGCAGGTGACAGGCGCCATGTTGGGCGAGTTTTCTTATTAATGCTCCCTGGCATCCCGGCAAGTGGCACTGATATCTCCACTTAACCGTTCAGAAACCTCCTCCAGTTCGCACAGCCGGAAAGCTATGGGATAGGAGCTGACTTCCGGTAGGTCTGTCCGGTCCCAAGGCTGTTTTGTACCCATACGGCAGGAGACCAGGAGACCGTGGTACCCAACATTGACTTTGGCCCTGGGACTCCGGTTCTCTCCACCACCCACGTGGAGAGGGAGCCCGGCCCGCAGTGCGCGCCGCGGCCACCAGGTGGCGCTGCGAGCCTGGGAGAGCCAGGCAGCGACGGAGGCCGCGGGGTCTCCGGGCCGGCCTCGCAGGGCCCCTGGGCGGGGCTGGGGCATGGCGGGAGCGGCCCCAAGGGTGGGGGCGCTTGTTGTTCGTTGGAAAAGGGTTCTGGGACTTAGTGCCCTGCTTCCTTTCCACCACAGACGTTTATCTGGGTGGTGATGCAGAAAAGCCTGGGTGCATTCTCCAAAAGGAGGCTTCAACACAATTTTAAAGTAAAAATGTCAACCTCAGGATTGTTCAGATAAGAATGAAAAGCCCTTCAGATGTCTGTGAACCTCTCAGATACTTCAAGAAACATCAGGAGTCTGAGTACCTGGGGCGGGGGGGGGAGGTCTTGCTTCCCACCATTCCCACCTCTGCTCTCCCTCCCCCTCCCCTTAGCTCCCCCACCCATTGGTAGAGCCCGGCTGCGGCTGCGGATGGCCCACCTGTGGGCAGAGCGGGCTCGAGGCCTCGCCCGGGACCGGGTGCTTCCAGCCCTGCCTCATCATCCCCGCAGCTGCACGAGGCCAATCTTCCCGCTTCACAGGCGGGCCCGAGCGCACCTAAGTGCGGCAGCTGGGTTTGGACCCGGGTGTTTCCGGAGCCCAAGGCGTTCCACCACACCGCTTGTGAGTTAGCAATTTAGTATCCAGCGTGATGAGTATAAGGGACCCGGCGCGTGGAAGCCCCAACCTTCCATCTGGGGAGGTGAAGGCAGGCTTTGAGAGACGGCTAGAGCTCCCTGGAGCGCCACGGCAGGCGGAGGGGCCGGCATCGGCACCGACAGGAGGTACGTAGCCCCGGCGTGTTCTGGAACTATGGACTGCTCTGGGAGGCTGGAATGTGAAGGGTGCAGTATGCAGTGGCCGCAGCTGCAGCTGGAGGGGTTCAGGGCCAGAAAGGCCTTGGATGCCATGCCAGGGAGCTTAGACCGTACCGTAATGGAGAGTTGATAAAGGGTCTTTTATTTTGGTTTTGGCAGGGAAGTAAAGAGCTTGCCCTTTATAAAGATCAGTGGTTTGAAAATCGTTTTTAGCAAGCAGATAGCCTTTTGAAAATGAAATATACGGAACATAGGCTTAAAAACCAGATCAAGGTGTAGCTGCCGGCCACTTCTGAGCAGGAGGAAGAGATGTGGCACCCCTGGGGAAGGGGGCCCCATCACCCCAGAACGGGGGATGCGCCAGGGAAACTTTAGGATCTCGTCTTATCCCCAAAGAAACTTCCAGAGAAGTGCTGTGATGTCCCTCCCAACCCACCTGGTCTCCTGCCTCCCAGTCCACCCCATTTCATACCCCTAGGGCCCTGCTTTTTGGTGTGGCTGGGGAGCACCTTCAGCTTCTCCTGGTCTTGGAGACGTATAGGAAGAGCCGGAAGCCCATGGGGTGAGCCCTCTTCCTCTTCTTCAGCCAAGACCTTCCTTTCTGCCTGGGCTGAGAAAAGCAACTCACCCTCCAGTGTTTCTCAAGTCTGGTTGCTTTAAAAAACAACAACAACAAAAAAAAAACCCAATGCCTTTCAATCAGGTAAAGCAGGTTGGGGGACCTTGGAGGTCTTCTCCCTCAATTCCTCATTTTATAGATGAAGACGAAATCCAGAGAGGTTGAGTGACTCTCCCTCAGGCTCCCAGCTCCCGGCCTGGCATCCAGGTGGAAACGGGAACCACTCATTTGCTCTTTCCGCGGAGCCCCAACCTGGGCCACTGGAGGATGGGGAGCGGCTCCCAGCCTGGCTGCCGGGCTGGGGAGCTAACTGTGGGAGCTAACAGGCCCTCCTTCATTGTCAGAATTTAAAATGCCAGTGATTTTCCTTTTTTTCAACAATAAGACAGTGCGGTCATCACGATGCTTAGTTGTGGTAAGAACCCAAACCAGCCTAGTCAAACGGGGGCCTTTTGAAGGCAGGCTCCTGGGGGGATCTCTGCAGTTGGAGGGGAGCCATGTGCCTGGGCTGCAGCTCTCTTTGCACACTGGTGTCTGTCTGTCGCCCCGAACTGGCAGGGAAGTGAATGAAGAGAAGATTCAGGCGAGAACTGCTACCATGCGACCCTTGAGGGATGGCCCCTGGCGTTTCACCCATTTGTCTTCTTACCTTGGTGGCCGGGACCATACCTGGTTTAACTGGCTCTGCAGCACCTGGAACATCCCTGACTGGGCAGGCCCTTCACGTCTACTGAACGATCTGTCCTCGTCTAGCTTGGAGTCTAGCAGTGGGACCCGCATGAGAGCGAGTCTGTGCGGTAAACGCAGAGCTCCCTGCCCCCACCCCTCCGTGTCCATCCCCCGGGGCCAGCGCCTCTCACCAGTGAGGAGGAAGGAGTATGCCTTCCTAGGGGGAGGACCCAGAGGGATGAGCACATCCTTCCTCCCAAGGGGAGAGCTCTCTGTGGGGTGACAGCTGTGTGCAGCAGGAGGCGTGCTGTGCGTGAGCCAGGGTGACCAAAGGCCTGGACTCTTCACACCTGCAGCTCTGCTTCCAGCAGAAGCTCTAGGCTCACTGCGTCCTAATGGGGGTCGGGGCGGGAGGAGGGTAGATTAAAGTGGGATTTTGTTTGTTTTAGGATTGGGGGCTTAGCTGTCCTGTTCAAGAGTAAACAGTAAGTTATGGGCAGGAGTTGAAGAGTCTTTGACAGGATTTTCACTTTCATTTTCAGAGCTTTATTCTTTTTACTTACAGCAAGTTGGGAGAAATCATAAAAGTTCTCTACACTGAGGGGAAAAATAAGATACTTATAATATCTGAGCATATCAAAAAACTAGCAACTCTTTGCTTTATCTTACAACGGTGCCTGGAGAAAACTGCATTTGATAAAATATTGGCAAAAGTATTAAAAGAATACTAGGGTAGTATCAATAATACAGTCATCTAGGGATTTACGAAGTTCATATGTGTAATAAAAATGACACAAACGATTTAAGAACCTTGTTAGAGAATTACCAAGGAAAGATTTTTAGCTTAAGTGATTTCCTATTTTTCAAGGCTGACATCTTGTCCAGAAGTTTCCCTTTTGAGGAGTCCAAGAGAATAGACGGGATTAAAGTGTATCTATCAGCCTCTTCAGATGAGACTGCCCTAAACACCTGGAGTGTGGCCAGCTTTTAGTGCAGATGTTCTCAGTCTGCAGCCGAGGGCGTACTTTTGTGCTTCGGAAAATTTGACTAGTCCTATTATTTCATCTCCAGAGTGAAGAGTTTTTATAGTGAAATGATGTTAGCTATTTTATGCTAGAGCCTCGTTTACCTTTGGCTTTTTCTATGGACCTCTGTTTGTTTTTAGTTTTTTAGTAGCACTTACCAGGTTATGGTCTCACCACAATTGAATCTCACATTTATTTGTGTGATTCTCTGAATTGATGCCTGTGTCCACTATTGGGCTCTGTGTTCCACATAGAGCTTCTTTCTATATCCTCAGAGCCTCCAAGAGTCTTGCATAGAATATATGCTCCATAATTCTTGTTGCATGAATGAAAGGGCCTAGGGGAAATTTTTAGGCGAGGCTAGATCAGTACTTGGTCTACAGCACCCTGAGTGCGTTCTGTTTTAAATGTTCAGAAAGCACTGTTTATAAAAAACAAAACAAAACAAAAAAACCTTGTAATGGATGGAATTTTCATTTAGCAACCTATAGCTTTTAAATGATACCTTTTCTCATTTTTAAAATCTTTCTTTGATTTATTAAATGTATTCATAGCTTAAAACCACTCGATATGTTGACCTCTTGTCTGATTTTCTCAACTTTTCCCCTTGAAAAAAATAACGTGTTTTAGACACTTTTGCCTTTATTTGCAGATGAAGACACTGGGGTGAAGTAATTTTTTTACTGAGATATAATTGACAATGGCATTAATTTCATGTATAATGATTTCATATTTGTATATATTACAAAATGATCACCAAAATATCTACTTAAAATCTGTCACCATATGTAGTTACAGATTGTTTCCTTGTGTTGAGAATTTTAAGACCTACTCTCCTAGCAACTTTGAATATTTCAATTTCGTATATAATACAGTATTAACTATACTCACCATCCTCGTGATTTATTTATTTTACAACTGGAATTTTGTACCTTTGGTCCCATTCATCCATTTCACTTACTCCCGCCTCTGGCAATCACCACTCTGTTCTCAGTATCTATGAACTTGGGGTTTTGTTTGTTTCTGCCTTTTTGTTTTGGGGGTTTTGTTTAGTTTAGATTCCACATATAAGTGAGATCATATGGTTTTGTCTTTCTTTGTCTGACTTATTCACTTACCATAATGTCCTCAAGGTTCCTCCATGTTGTTGCGATTGACAAGATTTCCTCCTTTTTTATGACTGAATAACGTTCCGTTGTGTATGTACCTTTTCTCTATCTGTTCATTCATTGATGGACACTCCGGTTGCTTCCATGTCTTGGGTGTTGTAAATAATACTGCAGTGAACGTGGGGGTGCAGGTATCTTTTCAAATTAATGTTTTCGTTTTCTTTGGATAAGTACCCAGAACTGGAATTCCTGGATCATATAGTAGTTGTATTTTTAATTTTGTGAGGAACCTCCATACTGTTTTCCACAGCGGCTGCACCAGTTTGCATTCCCAGCAACAGTGATGAGGTTCCCTTTGTTCTACACGCTCACCAACACTTGCTGTTTCTTGTCTTTTTGTTAGTAGCCCCTCTAACAGGTGTGAAGCGGTACCTCATTGTGGTTTTGATTTGCATTCCCTGATGATGAGTGATGCCGGGCACCTTTTCGTGGATCTGTTAGCTGTCTGAATGTCTTCCTTGGAAAAATGTCTATTGAGATCCTCTGCTCACTTTAAAATTAGATCAGTTGTTCTTTTGCTATTGAGTTGTATGAGTTCTTGATATGTTTTGGATATTAACCCCTCACCAGATGTGATTTGCAAATATTTCCTCCCAGTTGAGAGGATGCCTTTGAATTCTGCTGATTGTTTCCTTTGCTGTGCAGAAGGTTTGTCATTTGCTGTGGTCCCACTTGTCTGTATTTGCTTTTATTGCCTTCGTTTGTGGTGTCAGATTCACAAAATCCTCTTCTAGACCTGTGTTGAGTTGATTACTACGTTTCCTGCTAGGAATTTTCTGGTAGTAGGTCTTATGTTCAAGACTTTTGTCCATTTTTAGTTTATTTTTGTGTGTGGTGGAACAGTGGTCCAGTTTCATTGTTTGGCATGTGGCTGTCTAGTTTTCCCAGCACCACTTAGTGAAGACATTGTCCTTTCCCCATTGTTTATGGCTCTTTGTCATAAATGAACTCACCATCTATGTGTGAGTCTATTTCTGGTTCTCTATTCTGTTCTGTTGACCTATGTGTCTGTATTTATGCCAATACCAAGTGGGTTGATTTCTATGGTTTGTAATGGAGTTTGAATTCAGAAAGTGTGATGCCACAAGCTTTGCTTTTTTACTCGAGATTGCTTTGGCCATTCAGGGTCTTCCGCAGTTCCATACAAATTTTAGGATTGTGTGGTCTATTTTTGTGAAAAATGCCATTGGAATTTTGATAGGGATTGCACCGAATCTGTACATTGCTTTGGACAGTATGGGCAATTTTATGATATTTATTCTTCCAATCTGTGAGCACAGAGTATGTTTCTATTATTTGTGTCTTCATCAATTTCTTTCATCCAAGTCTTCTAGTTCAATCGACAAGTGTTTCACTTCCTTGACTAAATTTATTTCTAGATATTTTATTCTTTTTGATGTAATTATAAATGGGACTTTTTTCTTCTCTTTCTGATAGCTCATTATTACTGAATAGAAATGCAACAATTTATTTATCGATTTTGAATCCTGCAACTTTACTGAATTTGTTGATCTAACAATTTTTTGGTGAAGTCTTTAGGGTTTTTACATAGAATATGTCATCTACAAATAATGACAGTTTTACTTTTCCTTTCTGATATAGATGCCTTTTATTTTTCTTGCCTAATTGCTCTAGATAAAACTACTGTTGGGTACTTTCTGTGTTTCTCTCTCTTTGTTGAGGTTCTCACCGTGTTCGTCTATTCTTCTCCCAAGTTCAGTGAGCTGCTTTATACTCTTATTGTAAGCTCTTTGTCAGGTAGATCACTTCTCTCCATTTCAGTAAGAATTTTTTTTCTGAGGTTTTATCTTGTTCTGTAGTCTGTTTCTTCATTTTCCTTCACATGCTGTGTCTTTTTCTTTTTTCCTTTTTTTTTTTTTTTGAGATATTTATTTATTTGAGAGAGAGCGTGCGTGCATGCACAGGCAGGGGGAGGAGCAGAGAAGCAGAGTGGGAAGGTAGAAGGAATCTCAAGCCGACTCGGTGCTGAGTGCGGAGCCTGACACGGGGCTCTATCTCAAGCTCCTGAGATCATGACCTGAGCCAAAATCAAGAGTCAGACGCTTAACCAACTGAGCCACCCAGATGCCCCACTGCTGGGTTGGTTTCTATGCATTGGATAAAACAGCCGCCTCTCCTAGTTTTGAAGGAGTGGCCTCATGTAGGAGATGAACCTCATTCAATCCTGTCCTCACTCTTCATTGTCTCTCAAACCTTTCTGAATTTCCAAGCAGCCTATTTTATTTTTAATGGCTCTGAGCAGGGGAGGGTGTGCCAGGACCAGTCAGTGTCCCCAAAGGGGAGGATCTCAGCACTCAGCCAGGCCCTGAGGCAGCAGCCATTAAATTATGCAAATATATGCAGTCCTGTAGGACCACAGGCAGAAGTCCCACTGGTCACCAGTGCCAGGTGATCTAGCGGTGCCCACTGGCACCAGTCGCCCAAATTTGGGCACCAGACCCCTGTATCCTTCCTTTCCGGGAGGTCTCTGAAAAGGATTACAGTCAGCCCTTCAGTGTGTGTTTAACGAGAAGTGCGCCCCTCAGACTGCAGCTAGAATCATAGACTAATCAACCTCTTTCATGGAAAGACTGGGCTCCTGGATCTGCTGCCTCTCGTTGTGCCCTGGGAGGGGTACCCACTTAACCCTTTCTCTGTGGGGCCAACAAGTGTAAGCCCCACTGGCCACCAGGGCTGGGTGATTTCCAGGGGTCCCCTAGCAGCAGCTGCAACCGTTAGGGTGCCAGAGAAGGGGATAACTCCTTTTAGGGAGACACCAGTAAGCCAGCTGGAGCCGGGCCAAGGGAGAGCACAAGGCTTGCACGCCCTGGCCTCCATTCCCTAAGAACACCTCCACAGACCTCTCCATGTGCGCCAGACCTCAAGCCCACCCTCCCACTGAAGCTCTTGGAAAAGCAAATAGGCCTTTTTCACAGAAGCCATACCCTGAGGGCGGTAGCCAGCCAAGAACTGTCTCTCCAAATACTGTAGTCCTGTGGGGCCTAGGGTCGTAGCCCTCCTGGCCACTAAAGCCAGGGGATCAAGTGTTCTCCCCTGGGTAGCAGCCACAAAAACTGGGCGCCCAGGTAAGTGTGAACTCCTCTCCAGGAGACAGTGACCCTCTAGAGTGTGGCAGAGGGCGGGCATCCTGGCACTCACCCTCCCAGGTCATGAGAAGGGACTGCAGACCTTAGATGTGTGCTGAGGTCAAAGCCTGTCCCACAGCCTGCACAGCGTCCATGAGCTAATGGCCTGTTTCCCAGAAAGACTGGGATCCCTGGACTGTTGCCTCTCGTTCTGTGCCCTCAGGCTGGCAGCCATTTAAGATCTCTTTCTCCATCGGTTACAGTTCTGTGGGACCCTGGCCACTGGGGTCAGGGGGTCTGGTTATGTTTTCTGGAAAATTGCACATGGGTACGGTATGAAGCACTCCTTATTCCTTTGGCCCAGACAGCTTTGTTGATCCTGGAGTCAGTGCATACAACTGGAGCTCCCGTTGCTTTCACGGCAAATTTTACGATTCCTTTGCGGGCCCGAGGCGCATGCTTCTTGAAATCCACCCCATGGATGCACTTGTCACTGTCGCTGGTGTGTTCTCTGGTTACTCCCTCACCGCTGGCAGAATGGCCCTTCTTCTCGCCACCCCCCTCTGCAGGAGCCATGCTGCTGGGTCCTGGTCAGAAAGGAAGAACAATGTGTTTTTGGGCTTTTTGTTTTTAAACATTTATTTATTCACTAATTCCTTCATTCATTCAAATAAGTACTCTCAACACCCAGTGTGGGGCTTGAACTCACGACCCCGAGATCAAGAGTCCTATGCTGTAAGAACTGAGCCAGCCAGCTGCCCCAGAACAATGTTGCTTTAAACCGGAATTTGGTACTCACAGAATAAAGAAATAAGGATTTCCAATGGCATTTTACAAACTCCATTCAGAACTGGAGAGCACTACCTGTATTTTTACTCAAGTGGGTCATGGATCCCTAGTGGTAAAGCAAAACCTTTCAAATACCCCAATATAATACAATTGCTTTTCTGTTAAGGTAATTAAGTATCTCACTAAATAACTTTATAAATCTGAAAAGGTTATGCCAAAACCTGTGGAAGTCAAATGTAATTTTTCTTAGATATTCCACTGTAAATTAATCGAAGACTTTGCCCTGCTATACTTTTGTCACTTGAAAGTTTAGTGAGAAGAGCATGTTGGGGATTTTAAAGTCTCTTGAACACAAAGTTGTAAGAGAAGGATAAATTTTTTTTCTCCAGCTTTATTTTGTTTTATTTATTTGAGAGAGAGAGAGCTCTCGAGAGCATGAGTGGGATGGGAGGGATGGAGAGGGAGAAGCAGGCTCCCCGCTGGGAAGGGAGCCCAACGTGGGGCTCGATCCCAGGACCCTGAGATCATGACCTGAGCCGAAGGCAGACGCTTAGCTGACTGAGCCACCCAGGCGCCCTCTCCAGCTTTACTGAGGTGTAAATGACAAATGAAATTGTGTGTATTCCACGCGCAAAGCGTGGTGATTTGACGTACACTTTGTGACGCGACACGTCATGTTAATATTCATCTCCTCTGCAGTCGGCACAGTCTGCTTGAGACTCTCTCCCTTTCTCTCTGTCCCTCCCCCTGCTCATGCTCGCTCTCTTTAAAATAAATAAATAAAATCTTTCGACAAAATTTAAAAAATAAAAATTAGTTCTTTTTGTTCTTCAGCTTGGGTGCTTTCCTTTACCCTGTTTTCCACATGGTTCTTCTGCATCCATTATTCTGTTGATTCCTTACCATGTGTTCCTTTGGGTTATTGTGCTCTCTAACTCTGATTGGTTCTTTTTATATTTTCTCTTTGTAGATGTTCTGAGTTCTTGCCCTCCTCTCCAGTCCACTGAGCTTCTTTATGATCATTTCTTTAAATTCGCTATCAGACATAGTGCTTATCTTAATTTCATTTTGTTCTTTTTCTGAAGTTTGTCTTTTTTCATTTGGAGCTCATTCCTCTATCTCCCGGTTTTGCTTCACTGGCTGTGCTCGTTTCCTTGAATCACGTAGAACAGCTACTTCTCCTAAACTTGAAGGGATGGTCTTGTGTGTGGTTGTCCCCTGTGTAGCCTGTGTGCCTGGTGACATTCTAGGCCTGCTGATTGGAGCTGTGGGTCAGGGTTCTGGGGGCACTCTGCACGGGGGCTGCCCTGATGAGCTGGCTGGAGCCGACACGGTTGTGGGCCAGGGGAGTCCTGGGCTCTCTGCACAGAGTGTGCCTGGTAGGACAGCCGTACCTGGGGTGGGCATGGGCCAGGATGGTTCCGGGATACAGTGCACAAAGCGTGTCCTGGCAGGGCGGCTAGAGCCAAAGCAGCCGTGAGTCAGGAGTTGGCAGAGGGCTCTGAGTAGGGGGCACCTCGCAAGTGCTCTGGTGCCGAAGTGCTGCCAGCTGGAGTATTTCACAGTGCTTCGCACCTGTGTCACCTTGGCACAGCGGGGGGGGGGGGGGAGTGTGGTGAGCACTGGCCGGGGGTGTCCTGCTGCGTGTTATGCCGGGGCCACCTTGGTGTGGGGGCTAGTACTGGCGTGGGTTAGGGGCATTAGGATGGCCAGGGCACCAGGAACCCACCTTTGTCCATGCTGTCAAGGTGATGATATAAACAGTGGTGCCCACTAGCACCTGCAACCCAGAGAGTGTTCCAGCAGCTCCCTTGCCGTTTGGCAGGGTTCTAGGGTTAGTTCCTATATACCCTATCTTCTCTTTTAAGCCATGGATTTTTTTTCCTGTGCCCCCAGGACATCTGGGGCTGGTGTGGGCTAGGGGCCCAGGGCTTCGAGACAGCAGGCCAGCTATGGTGTGGGCCCTGCTCCCCTCTGTACTAGCAAGTAGAGGGGGAATGTAAACCATGGCACTTGCCAGTCTCTCTGGAGAAAGTTCTAGTGGCTCTTGCACTATTTTGTGGAGTTGAGGGCTGGATCTCTTATATACTAGCTGCTCTTTTAAACCACTGCCTTTTTTTTTTTTTTTTTTTTTTTTTTGGTGCCCTGAGGTGAATCGGCTTAGTCCCCCAGTACCATTCCTCCCCACTACAGTTTGCAGTATTGGGGGTAGGGGTTCTGTCACCACCAAGTCTCCATCTCTCTTGCTGTTCTCCATGGTGTCTATCTTTTGTTGTGCAGCTGCTGCTCAGTCAGCCCTCGGCTCTTAGGAGAAACTACTTACACATACAGATTCGCTGTGTCCATGGAGGACGTAAATTCAGTCTTCCAAATGGCCTTCTTGGACCATAATTCCAGGTCTTTAATCCATCTTGAGATTTTTTTTTTTAAAGATTATTTATTTGTCAGAGACAGCACAAGCAGGGAGAGTGGGAGGCAGAGGGAGAAGCAGGCTCACCGCTGAGCAGGGAGCCCGATGTGGGGCTCGATCCCAGAACCCTGGGATCATGACCTGAGCCAAAGGCTCAACCCACTGAGCCACCCAGGTGTCCCCTATTATTTTTATATGTGGTGTGAGAAAGTGGTAGAGTTTCATTCTTTTGCATGTAGCTGGCCAGTTTTCCCAATACCATTCACTGAAGAGAATGTCTTTTCCCTGTTGTATATTCTTGCCTCTTTCGTTGTAGATTAATTGAACATGTTAAGTGTGGCTTTATTTCTGGGCTCTCTACTCAGTCCTGTTGATCTATGTGCTCTTCGGGGGGCCAGTACCACACCGTTTTGATTAGAATTGCTTTGTAGTATAGTTTGAAATCTGGGGATGTGGTATCTGCAGCTTTTTTCTTTTTTTCTAAAGATCGCTTTAGTTATTCTAGTTCTGTTAAGAATCTATTGGCATTTTGATAGGGATTGCATTGAATCTGTAGGTTGCTTTGGGTAGTGTGGACATTTTAACAATATTAAATCTTCCAGTCCATGGGCACGGGCTATTTTCCCATTTGTGTCGTCTTCAGTTTATCAGTATCTATTAGTTTTCAGAGTACATGTCTTTCACCTCCTTGGTTAAATTTATTCCTATGCATTTTATTCTTTTTGATACAATTGTAAGTGAAACTGTTTTCTTAATTTCTTTTTGCTAGTTATTAGTGTATAGAAACATAAGCAATTTTTGTGTATTAATTTTGTATCCTGCAACTTTACTGAATGCATTTATTCTAGTAGATTTTTTTTTTTAAAGATTTTATTTATTTATTTAACAGAGAGAGAGACAGCCAGCGAGAGAGGGAACACAAGCAGGGGGAGTGGGAGAGAAAGAAGCAGGCTCCCAGCGGAAGAGCCTGATGTGGGGCTCAATCCCAGAACTCTGGGATCACGCCCTGAGCCGAAGGCAGACGCTTAATGACTAAGCCACTCAGGTGCCCCTATTCTAGTAGTTTTTGGTGGAGTGTTTAGAGTTTTGTATATATACTATCATTCCTCTTCAAGTAGTGACAGTTTAACTTCTTCCTTACCAATTTGGATATCTTTTGTTTTTCTTGTCCGATTTATTTTGACTGGGACTTCCAATACTATGTTGAATGAATGTGGTGAGAGTGGACATCCTTGTCTTTTTCCGGGTCTTTCAACTTTTAGCTATTGCGTATGATGTTAGCTATGGGTTTTTATATATATGGCTTTTATTAAGATATGTTCCGTCTGTACCCACTTTGCTGAGAGGTTTTATCATGAATGGATGTTGAATTTTGTCAAATGCTTTTCCTGCATCTATTGAGATGATCAAATGATTTTTATCCTTCACTTTGTTAATGTAGTATATCACATTGATTGGCGGACATTGAACCATCCTTGCATCCCTGGAATAAATCCCACTTGATTGTGGTGAATGATCCTTTTAATTTATTGTTGAGACAAATTTACTAGTATTTTATTGAGAATTTTACAATTGTGTTTATCAGGAATATTGGTCTATAATTTCCTTTTTTGTAGTATTTCTTCTTTTGATATCATGGTAATGCTGGGCTCATAGAATCTATCCGAATGTTATCACCCTCTTCTAATTTTTGGAATAGTTTGAGGTGGATGGGTATTAACTCTTTCTCAAATGTTTGGTAGAATTCACCTCTGAAGCTGTCTAGTCCTGGACTTCTGTTTGTTGGGAGGTTTTTGATTGCTGATTCAATATCCTAGTAATTAGCCTGTTCTCATTTTGTCTTCCTGATTTCAGTCTTGGAAGATGGTATGTTTCTAGGAATTTATCCATTTCTTCAAGGTTGTTTAATTTGTTGGCCTATAATTGTTTCTAGTAGTCTCTTATAATCCTTTCTGTGGCATTGGTTATAACTGCTCTTTCATCTGATTTTTGAGTCCTTTTTCTTGATAAATCTGCCTAAATGTTTATCAGTCTTGTTTATTTTTTTAAGAACCAGCTTTTAGTTTCATCTTTTATATTGTCATTTTCTTCTCCATTTCACTTATTTCCACATTGATTTTTTTAAACTGTTATTTATTATTTTTTAACATTTATAGTTTATTTATTCAACTATAAAGACCATGGCAATTTTTTGGTGGGTAACACCTTAGATCAACACTAATTATATTGCTATAAATTTGGTTAAGGATCAGAATAGACTTCAGGAACAAGGGAGAACAATAACAACAAAAATCTTCAAGCATTGAAACAAAGAAATACACTCCCCCCCCTTTAATTAAATGCTACTCTCCCATAGACTTTCTAGACTGGTCTGTAGTCTGTGATAGGAAACAAGGCTTTGGGCATTCTGAAGAGACCGCAGTGCCAAACAGGAGACTGAAACCCTAATCTGAGTGTCAATCTCAGGCATGTTCTGGGAGCAGAGGCAGATTCTCAAAACATTTTCTAGTTTTTATTTTTTCCTGCCTTTAACTATGGCTTGTTTTGTTTTCTGTTCCTTTAGAGATAGGGTTAGATCGTTTGAGAATCTTGTTTCTTAAGGTAGGTCTATATCACTATAAACATCCCTCTTAGAACTGCATTTATTGTGTCCCAAATATTTTGGAATATGTATTTTATCTCCACAATTTTTAAATACATACTCTTTGATATCTTCATTGACCCATTGGTTATTTAGTAGCATTTTTAGTCTCCATGAATTTTTTTTCCAGTTTTTCTTTTGATTTCTGTTTTCATACCATTATGGTTGGAGAAGATGCTTGACATGATTTCAACTTCTTACATTTATTGAGACTTGTTTTGTGACCTAACATGTGATCTATCCTGGAGAATGTTTCATATGCACTTGGAAAGAATGTATTCATTCTGTTTTCAAATTGAATGTTCCGTAAATATCTGTAAAGTCCATCTGATCTAATTTATCATTCAAAGCTACCCTTTCCTTATTGATTTTTCTGTCTGGATGATCTATCCATTGATGTGAGGGGGGTGTCAGAGGCCCTTACTAGTATTATATTATCATCAGTTTCTCCTTTTATGTCTCTTAATATTCGTCTTACATATTTAGGTGCTCCAATATTGGGTGCAGATACATATACTTGTTTATGTCACCTTGTTGGAGTGACCCCTTTATCATCATGTAATGACCTTGCCTGTTATTACAATCTTTATTTTAAAGGCTACTTCATGTGATATAAGTTTTGCTATCCTGGTTTTGTTTTTTGTTTTTTTTTGTTTTGCTTCCATTTGCATGAGATATCTTTCTCTATCCCTTTACTTTTGGTTTCTGCCTTTAGGTTTGAAGTATGTCTCTTGTAGGCAGCATATAAATGGGTCTTTTCTTTTTTCATCCATGCAGTCTCCTTACGTCTTTTGGAGCATTTAGTTCATTTACATTTAATTATTGTAGTTATGTACTTATTACCATTTTTGCTAATGTTTTCTGGTTGTTTTTGTAGTTTTCTGTTCCTTTCTCCTCTTGCTGTCTTGTTATTTGATGACTTTTTCTTATGCTTGGATTTTTTTTTAAATTATCATAGGTTTTGGTTTGTGGTACCATGGGGTTCATATATAGCACTGTATGTATATAGGAGTCTACTTAAATTTGGATGTTCAAGATTGGACACATCTTAAAAGTGCATTTTTTACTCCTCACCCCCCCATAATTTATGTATTTGACATTTTATATCCTTTAATTTTGTCTCTTGTTTTAGATATAGTTGATTTACTACTTTTGTCTTTTAAGTTTTATCACAGGTTTAGAAGTGATCTATTTCCTTAAGTTTGCTTTTACTAGTGATTTTTTTTCTTTCACATTTTTCTTCTTATAGCATTTTCTCTCCATTTAGCATTTCTTTGAAGGCCAATTTAGGGGCATTAAACTCTTTTGAGTCTTGTCTGGAAAACTCAATTTTGCCTCAATTCTGAATGATAACCTGGCCAAGTTATTGTTATTGGTGATTGCCCCTAGTGTTTTTCATTTCCGTTATTGTGTTCTTCAGCTCTGGTTCTTTTTAAATATTTTTTACCCTTTTGTTGAAGTTCTGAGTTCAACTACTCTTCCAAGTTCTGTGAGCATCCTTATGACCACTACTTTATCAGGTAGATTGCTTCTCTCCATTGTTTGAAGTTTTGTCTTGTTCTTTGTTCTTGGTTATAGGTTTTCCCTTTCAGCACCGCAAGCCCTATGCCCATTGTGGGGCTTGAACTCACAACCCCACGATCAAAAGTTGCATGCTTTACCAAATAAGCCAGCTAGTTGCCCTTCCTTTTCAGCACTTTGAATGTATCATGCTCCTCTCTTCTGGCTTGTAATGTTTCTGCTGAAAAATCAGCTGATAGCCTTATGGATATTTCCTTGCATATAATTAGTTGCTTTTCTCTTGTGACTCTTTTGACATTTTTATTGTCTTGGTGTGAGCCTCTTTGGGCTCAGTATTGTTTGAGGTTCTCTGTGCTTTCTGGGCCTGGATGTCTCTTTCCCCATTATCATTATTTCTTTAAATTTTCTGTCCCTTTATTGTGCTTGCTTGCTCTTTTCCCCTTCTGGAGCCCCTCTAATGTGAATGTTAGTATGCTTGATGTTGTCACGGAGGTCCCTTAGCCTACCCTCACAAATTTTTTTTTTTATTCAGCTTGGCTGATTTCCACCACTCCTTTCAGATTGTTCATCTGTTTTCTGTATCCTCCTCTGCTATTGATTTCCCCTAGTGTTCATTTCAGTTACTGTTCTTCAGCTCTGGTTCTTTAATATTTTTTACCCTTTTGTTGAAGTTCTGAGTGCATCTACTCTTCCAAGTTCTGTGAGCATCTTTTATGACCATTTATCAGGTGGATTTGCTTATCTTCATTTTGTTTATTCTTTGAGGTTTTTGTCTCGTTCTTACATTTTGGACCATTGGTCTCATTTTGTCTGTTTCTATGTAATACATAGGTCTGCTACATGTCCTGGTTTGGGAGGTACCCGTATGTTGGTGTCCTGTCAGGTCCAGAAATACAACTCCCCCATGGTTACCAGAACAAGGGGCTTTAGAGGTCTCCCCTGTGGGAGTGGGTGCACGTACCCTCCAATTGTGACTAAACCGACTTCTGTGGGCATGCTGATGGGTGGGGCTGACTCCCAGTGAGGGTGGTTGCCAGGCCCTGCAGTGGTTTTTGTGGATGTGGTGACACGCAGGGCTGCCTCCATCTCTGGGTCCAGAGGTACTTTAAAGGGAAACCAGTCCTGACCAAGGCTTGCTACCAGCTGTGGTGAGGTGACAGCTACTCTGGCAGGGTGCCTTGGGAGAGGTGGGCTGGGCCGGGTGGGTCAGATCTACAGGGGAATGCCAGGATTGGGCAAGTGGCACTAGCAGTGTAAATGAAGTGTCACAAGTGGCACCTGCCAGCACCAGGCTAGCAAGGCTGAAGGAGGGCAAGAAAAGTTGTGCTCATCAGTGCTGCCCTTTCCAGAGGAAGTTCCTATGGATCTGTGTCCCTCTGTCACTTGCCTTAAAATTAGTCAGTCATCTCCTTCATGTATAACCTAGGTGCTTTTCAGAGTCCAGACTGCTAACCATCATACCACAGAACCTCTCTTAACCCAGATGCTTTTCAATATGCTGCTTCTGTGCTGGGTCTTGGACTGTTATAGTGCACTGGCCCTTTAAGAGCAGAAACGTGGTTTCCTACAGTTCCCCCAGTTAAATCCAGCTGATCTTCAAAGTCAGACATTATGGGGGATTATCTTCCTGCAGATTCCAAAGACAGGGAAGGCATGCCCAATGGGCTTGAACCACTTGTTCCTCAGGGAAGACCTCTGCACCTGTGATATCCTTTTTTGCTTGTGGGTTACTGCTAAGTGCTTTTCAAGCTGCTTTTTTTTAATGGGTCTCAGGGTGAGCCAAATTACATGCACGCCCTCTAAGCAGTGATTCTGTTTCCTGTAGCGCTTTGGCACCTCCTACAGGTCAGCCCTGTTGGTTTTCCAGGCCAAATGTTCTGGCGGCTTGTCTCTCCGATGCAGACCCCAGGGTCTGGAGTGCCCAATGTAGGACACCAACCCTCTGCTTCTCCTGAGGAAGCACTGCTCTAGTGAGCTCTCTCCCTACTGTGTTGCGACGCTGGGGATTTTCTTTTTCTTTTCTTTCCTTTCTTTCTTCCATTTCTTTCCTTTCGAGACTGTGTCTCTGCCTCTCCTACCTGTTACAATGTGGTCCTTTATATCTTTTGTTGTAGCTCATCTAGTTTCCAGATCTTTTCCCAAAGGAAATGGTCCATATGTAGCAGTAGACTTGCTATGCTCAGGGCGGGGGATGAGTTCAGAATCTTTGTATAACAATCTTCCCAGCTAAAAATTAGCTGCTAAAGCACTTTTTGAATTAGACGAAGCCTTCAGAACATTTAAGTTCAGCTGTACTTAATGATCAGATAACATGTCAAAATTTAAAGTGGGACTGGAGAAAGACCTGTAGGTATCAAGGTATAAGGCTACCTTTTTCACATTTCCAACAGCACTGTAATTAAATTCTTAAGCTAAAAGGACTTCTGTCTACATTAGCACTAAACATAGCTAATAACATCTGATGTCAATCGACATTGTACTTAACATTGTACATAACACTATACTCTTTAAATGTTTTGCTAACTCTCCATCATTTTGGCTCCATGTAATGTATTTGTAGAATATGTGTTCACATTTTATGTACCATTTAAGCTGAAAGAGTTTTGTTAGCAGAAGGGGATGGCAGTCAGTAAGGATAAATAACCTTATAACCAATAAACCCGACTCTACTTTGGAAAAACAAAAATCAAAAATCGACTCAACTCACAAATTATTAGGGTGGTGTCTACACTTCCTCTCAACATGCATACACTTCAGCTAATTCACATCAAAGAAAGATGTTTAAATATATGCAAAAACTGTGTATTCTACCTTGCGTCAGTGCTGACTCCTCAAGGGAGACCCTTGGCTCATGTCTTAAGGAAAGACCTGCTTTAATTCTGAGGACAGAATTCAGGAGACCAAAACCAATGTAAGCTTCAAAAGAGAGCGAAAGATAGCCAGTGACTGAAATTATTCAGCGACAGACCCCCAATTTCCCATGTGAAGAACAGTAAATGATTCAATTTGGCTCAGTTAGCCATCTTGTACCTGTTGGGTTAGTGGCCTATGACCCAAAATCTGTAGCATGTGCTGGGAAAAACACAGGTGTGTATCTGATTTATCTCATCTCCAACTTTGATTCTAAAGGACTGCCTAAACTCAGACTAAGGAGTTTATGTTTCATGTTGTGGCTTGTTTTCCTGCATTTCCACACTAGCAGTCATTTTCATTCATTTGAAAAGAGTATGTAACACAGTGATTTAGTCGACACCACTTACTCCACCTAGTGTTAGATGTACATGTCCACTTAGTTTCTGACTGAAATATTAAAAACCGAGCATTTTAATTCAGGACTTTAAATGACAATTACTATATGAACACTGTACTTAATGATTTAGAAAGATGAAAACTCAACAAAACTGAAAAATTCGTAAGCAGCACCTAAAGCACTCAATTAATGCTAATATTTCATCACCATATCAGTATTTTTGAAAAACAGGATTTCTATCTTAATCTACAGAGGAGTAGGTACAGCCCTGAGGCCACTCCTCACTGTGCTGTGTTACTTACCCAGGATTAGAATTGATAACGGCTCTTAGGTTTACTTTAACAACTTGAAGCACTTGATACCTGTCTTGAAGTATACTTCAAGAATTTATGGAGTTGATTCTTAAGGAGCCAAGTCAATCAATATCCTAAATCTTCAAAGCTCCCTTGAAATGCAACTTTCATAGTCCTTAAATTTTAATTGTCATTGTTTATTACTGTTTTTGGCTACATTCTCTACAATTTCAGCAGCATCTTAAAGAGACAATGTGTCTATATGTACAATGAAAGACAAAATGGCTTGCAACATGAGAAATAAGAGCCACAGTTTAACTGTACAATATTAAGGAGAATCTGTGGTTATCACCTCCTTTTTCGGCAACATGGACAACTTACGTGTAAGTATCAGCATTATGAATGTGACAAATAATTACAGGAGTAAAATATAACATCCTGAAAAATAATGGTTTCTACCATACAAGGCAGTTAGAAAATGTTCACATTTTAACAAATCTGTACAAACCACAAGAAACTTATTTATGGGACCATCATCTTACCTTTCTGATAAGAACCTTCTAGAAATGTAGAATAAACATGAACAACTTATAAATCTAGTTATCTATGTGCTCCACAGCTCTAGAACCCAAGAATCTGATTGAGTGAACCCCACATGTCCAAGATGGATCATTTTTACATGCCTTGATTGTTAACGAATGCCAGCCTTTAATATCTCTCTATGATGTACAGTCAACTTGCACCTTTAAGGAGGTCATTAGATTTTTTTTTTTTAGCAAAGAAGCAACATCATTTAGCAGCAATTAAAGCGCCTTCAAGAAGACTTAAAAAAAATACAATATCCAATTAGAAAAGCCATATTTTTAAACATTTGTACAAGAATAAGCTGCTGAAACTTGGTAATTGAAATACAACATCTGTACAACAATTTACAATAGAGCTAGAAGGGAATTTATCATTATCCTGCATAGAACTGGTCTGATCTGCATTTGGCTACATACTGTCACTTGTTTATGAACAAGGCCTGGTAACAAAGGGAAGAAAATATCTAATTCAAACATGTTGAAAACACCAGAGATATTTAGTGAATTCAACTGACAAGCAGCTCCTTTTTTCAAAGGTGTAAAGTATCTAGAAACAACAACTCTCCTGGTTAACATGACTAGTGGGGAAAAAAAAAACCACCAACAACAAAAAAAACCCCGGATATGTGGTTTCGAGGTACAACCTGGTAAAAGCCAGAACAGGCAAGTGACAAAGTCTAACTTTGTCCAAAGTCCAAAGATTCTAACTCTCACATTCTACTATAAAACACAAATGTCACTGTCATTCAGTTCTTACTTTGGTTTCAGCAGATTAACTGCTGAATGCTGAAGAATGTATCCAGGCACTATAGTTCTTGTGTTAGAAATAGTTTTTCCATGTGTTTTTAAATAATGAAAAACTACCCTTCATATTAGAACTCTCTAGTAACAACCAAATGTATTTAAGTATTATAAACGTTATTTACAGTGTTCCCCCAATTTTTTGTAACATGGTATTCCTGTTTCTGTGCAACAGGCAGTCATCCTTCACTGCTCAAGGTTCTAGTCAAAGTGTACATTTTATTCATTGTCCATGATCCACTCTCATACAAATGACACTATGAAGAACTTCAGTTCACAAATAGTTCTCAACCATGTCCTGTGTGAAAAAGAAAACAACAGAAAACAATCAAACGCTCTCAAACTCAAGTGTGTATCTGGAAGCAATTCAAAGATATCATGCCAATTTTGGAGGAAAATCAGTAAGTAATTATGCTTGAAGAAGGGGGTGTAGGGGATGCTGTAAGCCCAGCCATGTGTAAGTTTCCTGAAGAATTTGATCTTCTCATATGTGGGAGAAGGTACGGGTCATTTGCCAGTTGGTGCACGTCAAACCGATCTTCTTTGCGGTAGGCCAGACAGCGTCTTATAAAGGCCTTAAAAAAAAGAGAAGTTCAGAAGTTAGAATTTTTGCCCCTTCTAAACATCAGTCAGCTGACTCCTACAGAAGGATGAACATATTTAAGATAATAAGTATATTTCACTTCATTGGCATTCAAATCTTAAAATTCCGTAGCAATAAAGTTCTTACTCCAAATTCAACTCAACTCACAGCCCTTAGTTGTTCACTTTATAGTCTAAATGATTACTGCTACCATTTAAGGTGCATTAAGGTACATCTCATTTAAAAAAAATTTTATTCCAAGAACAAAAATTAGCATTTGACTTCGAGTGTACCATTCAGTGACATTTTAAAGTACATTCACGTTGTTGTGAAACATCAATTACCCACCTCCAGATCATTTTTATCATACAAAACTTATCCAATATCCATAACAAAAGCTGAAATTTTGTACCAATTAAACAACTCCTCACCCGTCTTTCCCCCAGCACTTGGTAACCCCTATTCTGTGAGTGGAATCATACAGTATTTGTCCTTTTGTGTATGACGTATTTCACTTAGCACAATGTTTAAAGAGTCATCCACATAGCTGAATGATCAGAATTTCGTTTCTAAGGCTGAATAATATTCCATTTCATGATATACCACATTTTGTTTATCCATTTATCTACTGATTGACCTTTGCATTTTTTCCACCTTCTGGCTATTATGAATAATGCTGCTGTGAGCAATGGCACATAAATATCTGATCCCTGGACTTGCTGGATGACATGGCAATTATTTCTAAAAACTGAAGTATAACTGACATTGTTAATTTTAGGTGTATAACTTAGTATTTGTTTATTGCAAAATGATCACAATAAGACTAGTCGGTATCTATCACCACTGTTAGAAAATTTTTTTCTTTTGATAAATTTTAAAATCTATTCTTATAGCAACTTTCAAATACATAGTATTACCAATTATAGTCACCATACTGTACATTACACTCCTATGACTTATTTTATAACTGGAAGCTTGCACCTTTGACCCTCTTTGTCCATTTCACTCATCTCCCACTCCATGCCTCCCACCAGTCTGTTCTCTGTATTCATGAACTTGGTTTTTGTTTTTTTTTAGTAAGATTCTACATATAAATGAGATCATATGGTATCTTTCTCTGACTTATGTCACTTAGCGTAATGTGCTCAAGGTCTATCCATGTTGTTGCAACCGGCAAGATATCCTCCTTTCTCACGGCTGAATTATATTCCGTTGTACATATACACATTTTCTTGAGCCATTCATCCACTGATGAATGCAACAGTGCTCTATTCTCCACATCCTTGCCAACACTTATTTCTAATCATTTTTTTTAATAGCCATTCTAACAGGTATGAGGTAATACCGCACTGTGGTTTTTATGTTTTTAAAGTAGGCTCCACACCTAACATGGGGCTTAAACTCACAACCTTGAGACTTCGAGTTGTGTGCTCTCCCAACTGAGCCATCCAGGTGCCCCCTCACTGTGCTTTTGATTTGCATTTCCCTAATTAGTGACAATGAGTACCTTTTCATGTACCTGCTGGCCACGTATCTTCTTTGGAGAAGTGTCTATTCAGATATATATATATATATATATTTTTAGTAGGCTCCATGCCCAGTATGGAGCCCAATGTGAGGCTTGAACGAATGACCCTGAGGATGAGGACTTGAGCTAAGAGTCGGATGCTTAACCAACTGAGCTACCCAGGTGCCCCTTGATTGTTTTTCTGCTATGCTGTTGTACAAGCTCTTCACGGATTTTAAATATTGACCCCTTATCAGTTATGATTTGCAAATATTTTCTCCCATTTGGTAGGTTGCCTTTTCATTTTTTTTTTTTTTTTTTGATGGTTTCTTTTGCTGTGCAGGTGGTTTTTCATTTGATGTAGTCCTCTGTGTCTTTTTTTTTTGCTTTTGGTGTCAGATCAACAAATCCTCACCAAGACTGATGTCAAGGAGATTAATGGCTACATCATCTTCCAGTTTATTGGCCTCAGGTCTTATATTCAAGACTTTCATCCATTTTGAGTTTATTTTTGTGTATGGTTTAAGACAGTGGTCCAGTTTTCCCAACATCATTTATTAAGAGACTGTCCTTTTTCCCCACTCTATAATCTTGGCTCTTTTGTTGTAAATTAATCAACCATCTATGCGTGGGTTTATTTCTGGGTTCCCTATTCTGTTCCACTGATTTGTCTGTTTTTATGCCAATATCATCCTGCTGGTTGCAACAAACTGTTGGTTATAACATACAATATCAACTGTTTGGTTGCTAGAGCTCTGAGATATAGTTCAAAGTCAAGGAGTCTGATGCCTCCAGCTTTGTTCTTCTTTCTCAAGACTGCTTTGGCTATTCAGAGGCTTTGGTGGTTTCATACAAATTTTAGGATTGGGTGATCCATTTTTGTGAAAAATGCCACTAGAATTTTGATAGGAAGTGCATTCAAATTTTTAGATTGCTTTGGGTAGTTTAGATTTTTTAATATTCTTCTGATTCATGAGCAAGGAATATCTTTCCATTTATTTGCAGTGTCTTCAATTCCTGTCATCAAAGTTGTTTAGTTTTCAGAGTACACATCTTCCACCTCCTTGGATAAATTTATTCCTAGGTATTTTATTCTTTTTGATGCAACTGTAAATAGGACTATTTTCTTAATTTCTGATAGTTTATTAGTATATAGAAATGTAACAGATGTTTGTATCCTGCAGCTTTACTGAATTTGTTTTTTAGTTCTATGAGTTTTGGGTGCAGTCTTTAGGGTTTTCTATACATAATGTCATTTGCAAATAGTGACCTTTTTACTTCTTCCTTTCCAACTTGGATGCCTTTTATTTCTGTTTCTTGCCTAACTGCTCTGGCAAGAACTTCCAAATACTATGTTGAATACGGAAAGCTGCATTTCTCTTACATAATTCCAGACTTCTAGAATTTTTCTTCTGCTAAAACAACCCTCTCACCCTCCTTCCATTTTACTGTCAGTTTACTTTGGCTAGAGGATATGATGCCATTTTTTTGCCATGATTTTTTTTTTCCTTTTTAGCATAATGACTTTCTTTAGATGAAGGGAACACTAAAGTGATCCTTCTACTGGGGTTTGTTTCCTGGGTTGATATTGTAAATAATGGGACTATAATCAGTATCTTTTTTCCTTCTTAAACTGGTCCTTCAGACTTTCTATTAAAAAAAAAGTCTAACATAAGATTACACAAATCATAAGTGTACAGTACAAAACAACTCCATGTAGCTGGCAACCAGAATGAAAAGCTCCTAAGTCTCCTCATGCCCCGCCCTTGTCTAGGCTTTGGCTCTGCCCCCTACCTAGCCGGGTCATCTCTATCTATCTATTCTACTGTAGTTGAGTTTTGGTTGTTCTAAACTTAGGAGGAATTACAGCTTACGTTCTCTTTTGCCTAGCTTCTTTCACTCAATATTTGAGCGATTCATCAAATTTTTGCAACATATAAAATATTTTCAAAGGATAATTGATCGTCTTCTTTATTTACAGCAGAAATAACTTTAGCTTGTCTTGAAATTCCTAACTTCCACATACATTCATCAATTAAAAGCATTTGCAGGAAAACTACAACTAAGATATATAACTTTAAAATCAAAGCTTAATCAAAGTATTTTGCACCTTCTTTGTTTGAAATTCATTATAAGTAATTTTTTCTCTAAAAATAAACCTAGGTTTTCTTATCCTTTTCCCTTGGTTAGCTTACCAGTATTTATCAAAAAATTTTCTGAATCCTTAGGTCTTAATCGTTTTCACAGTGGTCTTTGAAACTTAAGATGGAAAAAAAAAAAAAAACTCAAGAGTGACGGATATGTTAAAGGCAGAGGAGTTTGAGAAGATAAAAAGCTGCTGACAACGAGGTTTAGGCTTTGTACTTAAGATGCCCACACCAGGTCAGTGGAGGTACTTGGTAAAGGTGTATTCTGTAAGGATGAGGTTTGGGGGCAAAATAAAACAAAAAACAATGTGCCCCTCCACCTCCCAGATCTGTGATTGTGGTGCCTATGAAGAGCCTGAGGCTAGAACCAGAGATGGCTATATGGGACTTCTTTTTGGCACTATACTCATTACTGGTCATTTTTGTCCGTTAATTTAGTTAGTTTCTGTTCCCATTGATGCTGCAGACGACAGAAAAGGAAGGCAAAATTTAGATGCTAGCATTGTCAAGTTCTTTTTAAAGAGCCATATTTACCTTATGAAAAATATGTGATGTTCTTATTCTGAAGGATAACGAATTAGCTTGTAAAAGTCATCCAGAAAACTTGCTAAAGCCAATTAAGACAAAATGAAATACTGGACTTTTTGCGATTCACAAAAACCAGTACGTTTTCAATTCTGAAGGTCACTACGACCTCAATCTCTGGCAATATCTAGCAGTGCTTATCTACATTCTAAAAATATAGAAACTATATAATGTCTGTTTGTTTATTCATACCAGAAAAGAATGGGAACTTCATGTGTTTTCTTAGGAATTTCATAGGGTTTAAAAAAAGAGAAGATTCCAACAGGGATCACAGAGAAATGAGCTTTGTGATGAGTGTAACAAAGCAAGAGTGAAAATACAAATGTGAAAGGCCAATAGGATGAGAGTAGAAAGATATTAAGCATCACAAACATTTTGCTATTAATTACAAATGCTATTCTATGTTACTAGACAGATGGATTAGAACTACGGGAAGCCATCTGTTGCTGACTCGTGGACTGCTACTTGGAAGCAGAGGTGATGAAGAGGTCAAGCTTTCTCAAGAGCTACTGTAGGACAGCGTAAGGTCAACAGTGGATTCTGGAGTCTAGCAGAAGTGAATACTTTGGGCCATAGTTCCGCTATTAACTAGCTCGTATGATTCTGGACAAGGTAATTCCTCTATGACTTAGCTGGCTTCCCTATAAAATGGTAATAATGAAGATACTGATCTATACCTCAAAAGGTTTTTAAAGGATAAAGTATCAACACAATGCTTGGCACATAATCACTAAATAAATGGTAGTTATTATTACTACTTTATTACTTCTTGTATACTTAAATATCTCCCTATTAACATAAGCTGATATATAAAGTTCTTGTGATTTTTTTTTTTCCCCCAATTTTCAAAGCAAACTGATGTGCTCAAAGAATCAGGGACTGTATTTGGGTCTTTCTTTAGAAGAAGAAAACTATGAAAACCAAAGACCTAATGGACAGATTTTATTGTGGCAGCAATCCCTTTTACTTTACTTACTAATAAGTACAGCTGACCCTTGAACAATGTGAGGGTTAGGGGTACAGTTGAAAATCCAAATAGAACTTTTGGCTCCCCAAAAAATAACTATGAATGGCCTATTGCTGACTAGAAGACTTACTGACAGCATAAACAGTCGAGTAATATATATTTTGTATGTTATCCATATTATATACTGTACTCTTTTAATAAAGTAAGCTAGAGAAAAGAAAATGTTAAAATCTTAAGAGAAAATACATTTACAGTACTGTACTATTAAAAAAAAAATCCACAATAATGGACCTGTGCGGTTCAAACCCATGTGATTCAAAAGTCAACTGTACTTACTTTAAGCACAATTTATGAAATGAAATTTACTTCACAAAACCTATTTACATAAATTTAATACCTTTGCTTCACTGCTTACAACTGGTTTTACGGGGAACTGGACTTCTGTGGCTTTTAATATTGTATTTTCTTGAAGAATGTCTTGTTGCGATTGATTGTGACCAAATGGCTTTAAAAAAAAAAAAAGTTTAGAATTTTCTCACAAAATATTTAAACAGTAATTATCAGCAAACCCCCAAAATATAAATGATTTGTGTTCTTAAAAAATCTTAGTTATTCGGAACTTGGGATGCATTCTCATAGAAACAAGGTTATAACTGATAAAAGGCTGAGTAAACCCATCAATCCTCAACATAAACGTGGTGAATAAGCACAGAAAATAATACTGTTACAAGATAATTAAATTGAAAAATTTATTTTGACTGTTTAAAATATAGGAATAAAGAAGTAAGAAGCAGTGGAAATGTCTGTGAAATTTATGAAAATTCCAAAAATAAAATACTTTGAACACGGTCCACTCCTGTTCCTAACTTGCAGTGACTTTCCATAGAAGTCCCTTAACCGCCCCCTCTCCGCACTGATGAAGGGGTTGGAAAGGATCTATGGCAGCTTGTAGTTCTGACTTCAAAATAAAGAGAGGTTTGGCAAGAATTCAGACTAAGTTTGATGGAGCTTCCCTGAGGAAGCACAAGGGGACACTATGCCCAGGCCAAACTGAGTACGTGTGAGGGGTGAGGTAGGAGTGGGGGAGACAATGTGAGCAATAGAGAGAATGGAGTGTTTTGGCTCAAGCATCCCTAAAAGCAGAAAATGTTAGCACTATTAATAGGTAGTTTCTTCTTTTACTTAAAAAAAAAAAAAAAAAGGCAGGACAAAAAGCAGATCAAGAAAGCTGCTGTGACATTAAAATAATCTGATCCATGGAAATTTTAGCAAGAAACAAAGGCCTGGCTTTCCTAAGAAGGATCTACACTGACGACAAGTTAATTAAACTTTACATTTAAGAGGGAAGATTCAGCTTCTCTCCACACAGCAGAATCTTGCGTGCTTTAACTTACCTTTCTACCATAAAGACACTGAAAGAAAATGACGCCGACTGACCACACATCAACCTTGTTGGAAATCTTTGGTGGTTCTTTTCCAACTACAAAACACTCAGGAGGTAAGTACCTACAGTTTTTTGGGGTAGAAAAGAGGAAAGGATACTATTAACAATCTGTAACTTAAGCCTTCTAAAAGTACCTTCAGAACACTCAGAATACTCATGCACAAAACCGTAGGACTTTCATGAATGAAAATCAAAATTCCGCAGCATTTACATCTTTGTATCACTTGACTCTAGAGCCAAAACATACAACTTCGTGATAAAGTATGCAATACATACATAGTATGTATATTATATATACTAAAATTATTTTTCATTTCTGTAGGTAATATACATGTATTATCAGTAGAAATTATAATGTTCTAATTTGAGTAAGCAATAATAAATGCTCTCTCATGCCCTTTTACCTGTGTTCAAACTGTAGGCAATTCTCTTCCTGAAACACCTATCTGACCAGCTGGTTCTTCTGTTTAAAAAACTGCACATCATGCACTGCCAAGGTCAGACCTCTTGTTTGTAACACAGACCCATCCTAATCTAGAAGCAACTGGCTAGGCAGACAATTCATTTGGTTCCCCACACTGCTCCCCTGCCCACCCCTACTACCCAGCATGCTTCTTAATAGGACAATCTCTAATGCCTTCCCAACCACTCCAAATTCATTTGGGGAGCATCTTTTTTCTTCATTAAGACCGACTGGACCTCCATAAACCTCTGTTCCCTCTAGGCTGAGTTCTGCTTCTTTCCCATGTAACCAGCAGATACTATGGTACCTCTATTATGGTGTTAAAGTAAAATCACACTAAACTGTGAGCAGCTCAAGGAGCTCTTCTTATTCACTGTGCAGTTTTTGAACCCTAGCAGCATCTGAAATATATTAAGTATTCAAAAATACTATTTTCTACTTTTATTTGTAAGTTTATAATTTTATATTAAGGAAAGGTAAAAATAAATTCGTCACACCTTAGGTTATAAATAAAAAGATCCATCAGGGATGCAAGCATGTCCCACCTCTAAAATTTAGATAAACTAAAAAATCCTGAAAAGGAATAATACAGCTAAATGGGAATCAAACTCTTTTCCTTTAGTTTTATATTTAAATCATTTAAATTTCAGCAAGATATGCACAGATTTCTTAAAAAAAAAACAACACAACTCTGGAACTTCTTGAAATAGAACCACCAAAGATGACCAATAACTCATTTGTAATGTAAATCCTTTCCTACCCCCCAAATCAAGTAAAAAGCCAGATTTGTTTTATGAATAAAAGTATATTATTTTGTGTAGATTTATGAAACAAGAATGGCTCTTAAATACTATGCTACCCTGTCTCTTGAGACAAAAAGCTGTAAGCAGGGAGAGGAATTGTAGGAAAGACACCAAAGCTATTTAGGAAGAAATGACCACCAGGAATTAGTGAATGGCTGCATTTGAGACCTGAGAGGGAATGAGGGACAAAACTGATTTTCTTCTAAGTGATATTAACAAATAGTTTACATGTATTCCTAAAAAACTGTACAGAAAAATCCCAGTTTACCAAATACATAGCTAAAACAGCTACTATGACTGTAGGAAACTAACCATTTTTCAAAACATGCTTCTATGAGAAATACATTCCAGGTTACTACATGGAAATGCTCCAGCCCACCTGTCAGAGGTAAATCTCCTTGCCCAGCCCTCAAACTAGCAAAGCCAGAGTGCAAGGGAAACAACATAGTGGGAGTCTCTGCAGAGGAAGGATGATCTATTATTTAGAACTATCTAAATCTATTTTAAGCTATCTTCCATGGAATCCAGAGTTCTATGAAGGAGACGTTTTGCTAAGTCTGAAGACTACTGATTGAGGATACCAACTCTTAGGGGGTTACTAGGTTGAATGACAAATTTCTTTAAATATGGGCTGAAAAATCCACAATCTTACTCATATTCCTAGAAAATGCTGCAAGCAGAATTTGGAAGTAAAATGGCTTTAAAAGAACACATGAACACGACTAATCCCTGTTCATGAAAAGTAAAGTTCATACAGACCCAGAGCATCTTGTGGAACTGTGCCTAGGTTGTGTGAAGACTGTTCCAGAAACCCCAATGTCACAGTTATGTTTGTAGTCTCCATCTTGTTAATAAAGTTGAGTACAGTTCTCTCTCCAATTACAATCTTATTCCTTTTGCTAAACTAAGTTTGTTTTGAAATTTTATAGTCTATATTCTCCATTTCAGTGAATTTGAGAGTAAGTTTTGAAAATTGACACTGAAGTGATTTTTGTCAACACCTAGGCACTCTGAAGGGAATGACATTCATTTAGACTTAGATCTGTGAAGCTACAGTTCTATCTAGAGTTTATATGTATGAAGTTATGAAAAGGGATTTCTGAGAGCCAAGTCCAAAGACTAACAATATTCCAAACTTCTTTCCCATGCATGATCAACAAAACCTCCATCTCCAATAAATACTGTAACCACAGAACCTCTACAGAGAGGACGTCATGCTTATGGCTATTGCTTGTAATAGTGAGGATGTTATCTTCATATGAGTATTTTTACCGATGACAAACATCACTTGAACATACAAAAGAAAATCCATGATTCTCCATGTGAGGAGTTCCTGGTAGATACTGAAGTGACCTGCCAATGCCAAGTTCTTCTCCCTTCACTTTACTGATATTTACAGTTAAGACCAGATGAGAAAAAGAAGACTGACAACAGTAATCTCCCTCTTGACTCAAACTTCGTATTAGTACCCTCACCATAGTAATCTCAAAGATACATGAAAATAAAAACTAAACTCTCATAAAAAGTAATCTAGACAATTTCGATATTTTATACACTTACCAGTAAGTGCCTGCCCCTTGAGAAGTTAGATCCATTCCATCTACACCATAGCTATCATCATCCATGATCTTGGATAGACCAAAATCAGTAATTTTGATTTCGCCACATGCTGTGCCATCTACCAGAAGGATGTTTCCTAAGAACAAAATATAAAGGTTTTTTTTTTTTAAATGATACATAGATGAAAAACATTTATTTACTACTTTAGCTGACACTGGGGGAACAGATATATATTTAAAATACGTGGTTAAAAATGTAAATTTAAGGGGCGCCTGGGTGGCGCAGCGGTTAAGCGTCTGCCTTTGGCTCAGGGCGTGATCCCGGCGTTCTGGGATCGAGCCCCACAGCAGGCTCCTCCACTATGAGCCTGCTTCTTCCTCTCCCACTCCCCCTGCTTGTGTTCCCTCTCTCGCTGGCTGTCTCTCTCTCTGTCAAATAAATAAATAAAATCTTTAAAAAAAACCACGATATTCTCTTAAAAAAAATGTAAATTTAAAATATAATTTTAAAATGTGGTGATTCAATGGGCATTTTAAATTCTAGTATTCCACTGACTTTAAAAAACTACACCAAAAAGCAGGTTTTCAGATAACTTAATAAATATGACTTTTAAAAACTACAGTCTTTAGAGTTTAAAAAAATTTAGACAGATTTTATTAATTACCTGGCTTAAGATCATAATGTATAATAGGGGGTTTGATTTCATTGAGATATCTTAGTGCATTTACAATTTGCATTACAATAGACCTAGCTTCCTTCTCTGACATTAATTTATGTTGCTTCAGATAGAAATCCAAGTCATTGCCTTCACAGTACTCTAACACTGTACAAAACCTACAATGAAGAAGAGAAAAAATTAGACATAAAACATCCAATAATTCATTATCACAGTGATGAAATGAAGAGTATATCATCACTACAGAATAAGGAAAGCAAAAGCAAACATATTTTTTCTTAAAAACTAAACCCTTATATTCACTTACGTATCTGTATCCAAGGAGAAATAATCATAGAGTTTAACTATCCTAGGGTGATCCAGTTCTTTGTGTATTCTATACTCTCTGCAGGCATGTCTACGGGAAGAGAGAGTATATTTATTCTCCATGACTATTAAATGTATTTTTCACTTGATAAAAACCAGAAAGTTTTAATATTTACTTGTGGTAGTTTTCCTTCTTCTCATCCCTCCAGCTTTTATTAAGCTGGTGGATCTTCACAGCAGCATATCTTTGTTCATAAAGGTCAAAAGCCTAGGATTCAAGGCATAGAAGAGTTAGGACCAAAGACCAACTGAATAGCTAAAGAGATTAAAAAAAAATTGGTGGTAATTTTTATAGTAATATGGAATTAGAACATACACTACAGTTTTTGGTCACCATCTCTGCTAGGACTATATATAGTTCAACAACACATTATCAGAAACAAGATTCCAATTCCACTATATACATCAGAGAAAACTTCAAAGTGAATTTTCACATTCAAGTTTCATAAATGCCAATACACTGAATCAAGATAAAACAATAAAGCTGTTATTTGTTTTTTTAACGTGGACCTGGCTCTTCTAGAGCAGCAAAAGCAGTAAGAAGCCAACAAAACAGATTGCTGTAGTGCATTTTTATGGGGCTGGATAAAGCAAACCTTTTTCCTCTACCTTTCCTAGCAACTCCTCACTTCTTTAAAAATAAACAAGTTCATAACAATTTCCAACTGTTTAAAAAATTCTAAACTCTAAACTTTATGAAACTGTTCAAACATAACCATACAACATTATCACACCTAACTACATCAATAATAATTCCTTAAAATCTCTTCTAATACCCAACTTGTCTTCAATTTTTACTGGTTGTCTCAAAAAAAGGTTTTACACTGGTTTGTTTGAATCATCAGCCTACTTCTTACATAAAAAAAATTAAGAATGCTTAAGTATTCTTTTAAGGTCTCAGGTAATTTACAAATTAAAAAACACCTGAATGTCATTAGAGAGATCTATCTAATAATTTAGGCTGCGGTGATTTATAGACAAAGGTGCCCCTTTAAAAACAAAACCTAAAATTTACATATTAGAAAGCAGGTCCCCAGTCTCTACTCCCCCCATCAACTTAACCTAAAAATAAACAAGAAACTGTCACAAAATCATAAAAGCCTAATAAGATCAGAAATAATATAGCATGCAGTAGTTAAGAATATTCATTTTGGAGTCAGATAAACTTATCAGCTACAGAACTCTGTGCTAATACCCTCTCTTAGCCTCAGGCTCATTTATAAAGTTTGCGTTGTTGAGAGAATTAAATGGGGTAGAACACATAAAGTGTTAAACATTAGCTAACTACATTATTAAAAGCTTAAAGAAATAGAAAGGATTAAAAAGAAAAGTTCATGTGAGAGAATGCAAAAAAGCATAAAAGGATAAAGAGAATAAAATTTTAAGTGCACTACTAATAAACATTATCGATACATATGGACTTATATATGACACATCTTTTTCCCAAGATTAGGTGAGTAAAGTATACCCACCCATAAGGCTAATATGGTCAATTACTGAGCAACTGAGTCAATATTTTCCACCTTGGTGTAGAAAAGTCTATATTTTTTGACTCACAATCTGCTGCTTTGTTTCCCAGTGGACGTGGCAACCATGAAAAGGCTTTGAAGGGGTTGGGTGAATGTGGTCTTTAGTATTTAGGTCAGTACTGAACAAAGTTATTAGGCCCCCATCTGCATTTTCTATTTCCTACATAAGCCCTTTCTTCAAAAAGAAAAGCCCCTCTTAGCCCCTGTGATATTAAAAACAGTGCAAATACTATAGGGCAGTGGCAGAAGGTTGTCACGAAAGGTCAGGACAAAGAGCCCAGAGGCTGGGCAACTTTAAGGCTGAGCGAGTGCTAACTGTGCTTCTGGTGATTTTTAGATCCAGATGAGCCACTAGGGTCTTTTTTACTCTGCGGCCTGAGTAAGGCTGCTTAAACCATTAAGTGCTTGAGGAGGAACTACTACTCGGACAGAGAACCAGGAGCTGGAAGACAGCTCACAGATCACTCCTGATGCGTGAGAAAGGTCTGACCCATGATGTGTAATGCTTGTCCAACTTAAAAACAAAACGGTTCACAGTTGAACAAAGATCAGAACTGAAGTTTTCTGCAACCAAGTCCCATTATTTTTTCCCAGAGTCAGAACTAGAATAGAATCCAGGTCTGTCTTCAGTAAACTAAGAAGGCACAGTCCTTGCCTCATTGAACAGAGAGGATGTCTAACAATAGTGTGATGAGCTTACATTTGCTAAGCACCAGTGTTCCTGTGATGCAGCTCATCCAATCAGTACAACAAGCATTACAACAACCCAGGGCGCCTGCGTGGCTCAGGTGGTTGAGTGTTCGACTCTTGGATTCAACTCAGGCTGAGCTCTCAGGGTCCTAGGATTTAGCCCTGCAAAGGGCTCCGTGCTCAGCATGGAGTTTCACTCTCCCTCTGTCCCTCTCCCCCTGCTCTCTCTCTCTCTCTCAAAAATAAGTAAATAAATCTTTAAAAAAAAAAAAAAATCTCTACAACAATCCTATGATGTAGGTAGGCACTGTTGTTATTCCCAGATGGAAGACTGAGGCAGAGGATGGTAAGTCATAAGCCCAAGTATATACAGTTAGTAAACAGTAGTCAGTACTGGTCGGGATGCAAACACAGCCTATCTGGCTTCAGAACCCAAGCTCTAAACCACTAACTATATTAATACATAACAAAACAAAGCATGAAGTGTCAAGGATGAGCTATAAAAGGGAGACCAACAGGGAAATTTTCTACAGGAATTGAGTTTCAGGTGAGGGTACGACTTTAGTAAGACTTCATCCTACTAAGCACAAATGGGAAGCCCCATTTGGGCTTATAGGCAGGAGAGTGAGATGATCAGGCTGCATTTTATCAAAAGGCCACTCCAGCCGCGGCATGCATTAATAAACTGGAGAACTCAATGAGCCCTAAAGAGGTGATCAGCTAGGAGGCTCAGGGAGCAATGCAAGTAAGGGCCAAGGAGGCCTTGAGCTAAGAGAGAGAGGAGAAGGGTCATCGCTGGATTTAAGAGAGCTTAATGACGTAAGTTAGCAGTGGGCACCAGGGACTGGTTTTATGTTGAGGGAAGGAAGTTACAGAAAAGGTGGAGCCAAGGATAGCCTCGAAGTTTTTCACTTGAGGGACTGGGCAGATGGATGGCACTGCCATGTACTGCACTGGGAGCAGTGTTAGAAGAAAAGGTTTTGGAAGAAGAGGAAGGTAACTTTGGTGTCAGACCCGAGTGTGTGAGTGCATATGAAGCATCCGTGTGAGGTAAAAGGACTACGTCATGTACACCGACAGGTGTGGAACACAGAAGGAAAGTGCAGGATGGATATTACGTACACTGCTTCAGTAAAGTCTTTTTTGGTAAGAGTTAAAATCCTCTCTGGATTTCTTTTGGTTAGGAAAAACAGGAACTAATGTATGTCTTTCGTAAAAAAGTGAAGAGGCCTAACACAAACTTCAGAAAGCAGAGGAAACCTGTATTTGAAAAGGAGAATATAGAATGATCAAAGACCTTAGGAACTACAGGTTTTTTTTTTTTTTAAAAAGATTTATTTACTTGAGAGAGAGAGAGAGAGTGTGTGTGCAAGCAGGGGGAGGAGCAGAGGGAGAGGGACAAGCAGACTCCCCCTGGGCATTAAGCCCAACCCCATGACCCTGAGATTATGACCCTGAGCCAAAATCAAGAGTCCAATACTTAATGGACTAAGCCACTCAGGCGCCCCAGGAACTACGAAATTTAAAGGTTGGGCAGAAAGATACAATGTAAAGTGAAAAAAAAGGTAAGATGCAAAACACTGAACATGGTGACTAAAAATTTTTCTACATATATACAGGTACATTTAAGAAACAATGGCCTTAAAATAGGTGGAGATTTGGGTAAATTCAGGACATGTAAGACTTGTGACACACGTTTAAATTACGGGGTACAATCTTTCCATAAATGTACTGTATTAAATGACCACCTGCCTCTCCTGATTCTAATAACCGTTATTTGTATCGGATTGGCTGCTGGTAACAAAGTACCAGACATGAGTGTGACGCAGAGTGTCTCCACTCTTGAGATAAGACAAGATAAGCTATCAGGCTCTTTAGTAACTATAGAGTTGGGACATAAAATCAGTCAAAAAATCATAAAATCAGTCAATAAAAGACAAGTACTTCTTAACCATGTACTCCTATATCTTTGCTATTATAGTGTAAGAACAGAAAAAAAATCTGTATTACCTTATACACTTCACTGAAGCCACCTCTACCAAGCAGATGAAGTAACAAATATCTTTCATTTAATGTTGGGTGATCTTTGAACCTTCAGGGTGAGAGAAAAAGACACTTAGGCACATAAAAACACATACAAAAAGGTTCCTTCCACAATAAAGTTCCACCCTCTCTTCTTCTACTTTGAGCTATTTCTTTCTCAGTTACTGTTCTGCTAATTTTGAATTCCATTCTGTATAGCTTCTCGTGCTCCACGTGCACTACTACTTGCAATCTTAACTCTCTGGTGTTCACTAAGCTTAACATTTAGCTGAACATTCAGGTTCAATAACCAACAGCGCTCTGATAAAGACGTACCTACCAACTATTGTATTTCTAAGAGCTTTATGAAATCCTACAACTACTCAGTAGGAATTATTTCCCACAGAAAAATATGCTTTTATATTGGGAGTATGGTTAATCAAGATTTTACAGTAGTACTGACATATGACTAAAAATAATTGTATAAATTGGCCTTCATACATGATTAAATTTTACTGTCTTTGGACTTCTATAAATAAAATTTCAATTTCCAATTAAAAAATGAAAGCTTTAAAAAGAACCTTAGAAAAAAAATCACTCACAGATAATACTCTTATTATTATTTAACATTTATTGCTCCTGCTATATATTAAGCATTCACATGTATTAACTCATTTATTTCTCAACCAACCCTACAAAGTAGGCCTTGCTACCATCTCTTATTTTATAGATGAGGGCACTACTGCACAGAAAGGTTAAGTAACCTTGCTCAGGTCAACAGTTAATACATGACTGGGCTTAGTGGAAAAACATGATTCCAAAATGTACACTCTTGAAATTAAAAAACAAAACAAAAACCAAAACAATGATAGCTTTATTAATTCCAGGTGTAAATATATTTTATTATTTTACTCAAAATCAATTGGCTATAGCTTTGACAATTTCTTTTCTTGAAAAATTTATTAATAAGACAGATTTCTGGGGCGCCTGGGTGGCGCAGTCGTTAAGCGTCTGCCTTAGGCTCAGGGCGTGATCCCAGCATTCTGGGATCGAGCCCCACATCAGGCTCCTCCACTAGGAGCCTGCTTCTTCCTCTCCCACTCCCCTTGCTTGTGTTCTCTCTCTCGCTGGCTGTCTCTGTCAAATAAATAAATACAATCTTTAAAAAAAAAAAAAAAGATTTCTGCTAAGTTTTTGTTTTCGCTTTTTTTTAAAGTAAACTCTACCTCCAGTGTGAGGTTCGAACCCACAACCCAAGATCAGAGTCGCAAGCTCTACTGACTGAGCCAGCCAGGCACTCCCCTGTTTAGTTTTAAAGTGAAATGTTAAAGCTTTAACAATTAATTTTCATCAAGTAGACTAAGTCATACCCACAAATAAGTCTGAACATAATTTTCAGAAGAGACAACTGTAAATTAGTTTTGTCCTATCTACTTTATTAGAATTTTCATCTGGTACATTTTGGGTTATTCCATAACTATGTTATTTCATTCACCTTATGCACAGGAAGGATCTGTATATTTATGAACATAAATACAAATGATCATGAATAGGCCTTCTTTTAAGCAAGACATTTATAGTTCATAAGAGAAACTGGCCATTTCCAATTGCAACATTCATATTAGGTCATGAAGCTTTAAATGACATGACAAATCTTATAAAGTATAAAAAGATACTCTTCCTCTCCTCTACATTAAATCCAAGTAGTGCGCTGCTTAATTTCTATCTTTGTCATAAAGCTCCCACCAGTCCACAGTTATTTTCTCTTCGAGTTCCTTAGCATTTAATATTTATGGCACTCATTCCAATAAGCAAGGATGACAGAGGCTATAACTTAAACTTCTACTACAGTTTTTGCATAAATTCAGTTAATTGAAATAATTTTTCCTTCACTATTGTAATATTAACTTTGGTATTCAGTCAACAAATATTTATTTTGGGCCTAGCATGTGCCAGGTACTGGTCTAGAATCTGGGGATATAGCAAGAATAAAACTAGGTCTCTGCTCTCATGTAGCTTACATTCTAATTGAGGAGACAGGCAATAACTGAAAAATATAACTAATTCCAGGTAGTGATAAATGCTATGAAAAAATAAAGCAAGTCAAGGATACTGAGAAGGGGATGGAGTGGAGGCGAAGACAGGTATCTTATACAGGGTGGCCGAGGGACAGCCTCTCTAATCATCATTTGCAGTGAAGTAAGGAGTAAGCCACTCAGATATTTAGAGGAAGAACACTTCGGGCAGAGGAAATAGCAAGCACAAAAGACCTGAGTTGGGATTGTGCTAAATAAACATGTTCGGGGTGGCTGGCTTGTGTACAACATATAAATGAGGGGAGGACAGCGATGGGGGTGGTGAGGGGGCCAGAGACCAGATCATACAAGGCCTTCGGAAAATGGGAAGGATTCTGGATCTTTTTCTAAGTGTTCTGAGAAGCCCCCCAACAAGGAAATATTGTGTTTACGCTCTCCACAGGGGAGAAAAAACTTTTTATCACGTAAAACTGTAAAATATGAATAATGACTTACTGCGAATTATCTTCATTATTTATTCTTTTGAGCTCTCGAATGTGAAGATTTCTGACTCTTTCCAAACGTTCAAGTTCTGCCTGGATTTCTGCCTCTTCCTGAAAATGAAGAGAGGGGACTATAACAAGCTCAATTTATTTGCAATATAAAAAAGATATTTTTACCCATGCATCAATTTTTTACAGTGACGGGAAGAATAGTATATTATAAAGTACCACTGAGTTAAAAGACCAAAGTGCACTTTCCAATGCCTGAAAGATGGAAAGAGATAAGGCAAAAGCCTATTTCAAGAAACCATCCTCCACACAAAAATCTATACCTAATGAGACGCTGAGTTTTATTCTGTACTACAAGAAATCTATTTTTATAATATCTAAACTGAAAATGACTGCAAGGTAGTTGAGGCTGACTTATAATACAAAATGAGATGAAAGTTTTATTTCTGGTACATCCCAATTTTAATTTAAGAGGGAATAATTTAATAATACAAAACAAATGAATGAAGGTATTTTACAATAGTCAAAAAAGGAAGAAAGGAAGAAGACAGAACCACCGATTATTTCTAGACCTTACAATGTTTGAAACACACACACACACACAATCTGACCACCACTGCAATCTTAGAGACTCTACAACAAAAATTATACAGATAGCTGTGGTAGATCCTCAGTTATCCGAGCAGCTCTAGGCAAATCCTAAAGAAAGTCAACATTCAATATAAACATTTTGATAAGTATTTTTCATGTCTCAAAATATACAATTTTGAGGACATTTTAAAAAAATCACACCCCAAATAACCACCTCTCTTACACATCTTTTTGTCAATATAAATTTGAATACTACATAAGGGACAGATAAGGATATACAAAATTTTGGTGGAAAATTCTAGACATGCCCAATTTTATAATATTTCTGAATATTTGTTGAGTAAATAAACAAATACAAATTGCCTTGACCTAAATGTGTATCCACTACCATTATAAATCTATACTTCATGGAACAGAGGTTGTTTTTTAATATTACACTTAAACATCTCTGTATTATATTAGCTCCTTTTCTTCTAATGATTTATCTTTGATTCAAAAAACCCTTTATCTAAAAAATAATTCTAAAGTTTACCTCAAAAATGTAAGTATCATTTCATTCCAAAGCAGATAATAAGAGGCATAAAGGGTATAACACCTTTATCTAAGGCTTAAACTGAAAGGAATTCTAAGTATGATAAAGAAAAACAAATATTCACAGATTAAAAAAAACTAAATCTAAGTATGTTGTTTGTATTCCACTTGACTCTTGAGGTTATTTTTATTATTTTAAAATGAAACTCAACCAACTACTTGTTGCACAGATATTTAATATGGAGTAGGCATCAGATGATAATAGAAACTGTCACAGTAAATTTAAATGAAGGCAAACCTTTCTAGAATTTTGGGGAGAGTTTTAAAAAAATACACTGAACAGACTGTCTTAATTTAACTGAAATTTCCTTACTTAATACAGCTTCAGTCACAAATATTTTTTATTTTAATGAAAAAAGGTAATACTCTAGGAGATTATATAAAAATAGATTAAAAACCTTTTGGAACAAGACTCAAATCACAGCTTAGTTGTCTTAATTTATAAAGATATATAAAGTAGAATTAAGAAACTGGCTATATAGGTATGTCCATGAGTATGAAAAAATTCAAATTCATTTATATTACAGAACTTACAAAGTGGTAACCTTTTCTTTCCATATTACTAATATTTGCGGTCTTAAAAACTTGCCATTAATTTGATTCTCACACACGTAGGAAGCTACTAAACACTTGGAAGGCTGGTGGAATTTTAAATATCTGATAAAACCATGAAATGTCTAATTATTAGGATACCTACTGAAATAATTGTTTTAACTTTTATTTGAAATTGTGGTATGGGGATACTATTTCAAAAGAGAAGTTATAGAAATTAAATTTTACTGAGTCAATAAATATATAATCATGAGATTCAACTAGACTATTGATACAATTACATTTGCTTAATATTTTTTGGTAATCTTCAGAGGTCTATACAATGGCGGTAACCAACACTGCAAAATAAAAACTTATTAAAGTAAAATGTAGGTCTGTGTCAGTTAAGCAAACTTTTTTTGTCCTCTACAAAACTTGACCAGATATGTCCCATAAAATCTTACAATCTAAAAGCACAGGCAAGCTGCATTTGGTTTGAATTATAAAGTTTACAGGAAAAAACAAAATGTCAGAAGCACTAAGAAGAAAAAAAAAGCTGCATCTTCTGTATTTAAGAGGAAATGTCAAGTAAAGGAACTATAACCAAATCTTTTTTTCCTAATAACCAACTCTTATATATGGATAAACATAACTCTTTCATAGTCAGTGAAATACATTTACATCTTCCATATTGTAATTTAAATACTTATTCCACACATCTTGGACCTTAAACCAAAGTGACACACTTCTGGGGGAAAGATAATTCTGCAACTCTTAAACCCCATTAGGAAAAAAAAAAAAAAAAGTATACATACTCTTATGGACTGAAGGTTTGTGTTCCCCTAAAATTCATACTAAGCCCTAAACCCTAATGTGATGGTATTTGGAGATGGGGCCTTTGGGAATTAGATTAGGTCATGAAGGTGGGGACCCTCATGATGGGATTAGTAGCTTTATACGGAGGGAGAGAGAGAGGTCTATCCCCCCTACTCTGTCCCCTCTTTGTGGGAGCACAGATAATAGGACATGTGAGGACTTGAGAAGGCAGCCATCTAAAACCAGGAAGAAATAGATCCTCACAAGAAACTGAACCTGCTGGATGGACCCTGATCTTGGATTTCCACCTTCCAGACTGGGGGAAAATTAATTTCTGTTGTTTAAGACACCCAGTCTATGGTATTTTGTTATGGCAGCCCAAGCAGATTAATACAAATACTTTCAGGGAAATGTTAGGGCAATACGGCCTAGTACCCTTTCTTTATATAAAGGGGGCAAAGCCCAGTTTTGGTATGGCCCCAGGGTGCAACAGTCTAGAATACAGTAGTCTCATCAACTGATATATATTTAGTGCAGTCATTTCCAAAGATCTATCCTGTAGACTACATTCTCCTTGCTTGAGATTGACATTAATCTCTGGGCTGTCCTCAGAAATAATCATTTTCACAGGGCTCAGGCAAAGCAAGTATAACCCAGGCTCATAACTGATCTGAGTTCATTATGAAATGGAATCCTCAAACCCATTGGCAAAACTAGGCCAGATTACTAAATACAAGAGAGATAATCCAACTAGATAGATTGGTTTAATAATACCAACTTTCAATCCTCAAGTCATCCACTAGCTGAGCAGTTAAAGCAGAGGTCTAGAAGAAACATGAGTAAGGACAGACTTTTAGAGAGAGAGGTAGGTTTGGTGATCACATACAGTAAAAGGACACAGCTCTTTTCTGTTTAAACAGGAAGATACAGCAATGGACAATTAAGCAGTATTTACTACAGCTATTTTAACAGTATTTTAAAATAAGCTCTTAATATTCTGAATTAAAACCCAAGTCATACAAGTATACAACAACAGATCTCAATACTGTCTCGCTGCTTAACCTGCAAAACATACCACCTTCCAAAACTTTTACCTTTTAAAAATTTATATGGAAGGCAAATTCCACAGCAACTTAACCTTCAGCAGAAGTTTGACACAGAAATGCTTTCTATTTGTAAGCAAAGTAATTTCTGGCAACTTAATATCCCCGTGGCTGGACTTTCTAAGCCAAAGTCAGTAATAGAAATATAGAATCTCTGTAAAAATGCCAGGTTAAAACTGGTACGTGGCTTTTTGTGCATTTCCCATAATGGCGATTTTTAAAACAGCAATTACTAAAAGAAAGGTGGGGTGTGTAGGCATTAAAGCTATAAAGCTTGAAAAGTTATAAAATGCATTTTCACATGTAAAACTGATACGTTTCCTGAAAAAATTAAACATACTAGTTTAAACTTCTTTAACAAATCTTGAATATGTTACGTTATATCCACAAAAAAAACCCCTCAATTTCAATAAAGCCAAGATAAGATAGAAAGCATTTTGATATATCATTCTCAGCTTGCCTAAAATCAATGAGAGTTGGTAAAAAGGAAATTCTATATAGTATATTATGAAGTGGTAGAAGAAAAGCGTTATCACTTCACACAGTCTATTCAACAGCACTATAACTGAACTAGGAAAACTAGTTCAGAATAAGGTTTCAAAAAGTTTAACTCCAAATTCATTTTAGTAATATGAACAATATTAATCCGGCAAAAGTTGGTATCCGCAGGTCCTCAAATTTTTTAACTTCATAAACTATAATGTCATCCTAAAAGTTTGTCACCAGGAAAGTGAAAGGTAAAATTAACAAAGGCACTATCAGAAGCTAATGGAGAGAAAGGGCAGCGCAGAAAAAAAGAAGAAGAAAATCATTAACAATTTACTTCATCTTTATCCCTGTTGCAATGTCCCCAGATTATTTCTATTACATGCTTTCAAATACTTTAAATATGGATATGAGAGATATGAACTATTGGATTTCCAACCAACAAACCAAAAAACCACACAGATAAAGCAAGTCTGAACTTCCAGAGATCAGTGTTGAAACTATTGCCCATAACCCTCTTTTTGCTTGAGTATGATTATGTAGATTGAAAACTGGGAAGGAGGAGGACAGGGGACAAAAATTATGAAATTCCTGGGGTGGGGTTGGGGGGCTGGGTCATTTCTAACTACATAATGCTCCCTCCACTCCCCTCCCCAGTCACTGAGCTGGTTATTACTGACAGGAGCATACTGTAGCTCCCTCAGATGGATTTCACTGGCTTAGATAATTATTTTAGAACCTTCATGTTTTCTTCTCTCTACATTTCCTTCTTTTTTAGGGGGAGGGTGTGGGGTGTGGAGGTGGGGGTGGTATTTTATTCTCTCTTCAAAGGCGTAAATACGTACATTAAAACCCCTAACTGAGAATAACTGTTAAAATAGGCAGGTTTTGATTCTGCCAGTTCCCCCATTCTATTTAAACAAGACAAAATAAAACCCTTCCCAGCAGTAAATAAATGTAACAATTCAACTGACTGGCAAAATTTAAATATTTAGTACACTTCTTGAAAAAGAAATTACTGCTGCTGCTGCTGTATTAGAGATTCCTTGATGTTAAGCACGAAGCAAGGTGCTGGCCCCACACCGTAGCACAGAACAGGCATCACGCCTTACAGCAGTCTAGTCCTCCGCACTGCCCGGTTCCTTTGAACCTTCTTCAGGATTTGGGTGGATTCACAGATTTTTTTTTTTAAATATGAAAAGATTTAACTTTCTACACAATGATGGAAAGAGACTAGCGACTCTCTTGACGCACCTGAATATACAGGTGACCCTTGAACAACACGGGTTTAAACTGCACGGGTCCACCTACAGGCAGATTTTTTTTCAAGAAATAACATACTGTAAATGTTATTTTCCTCATAATTTTCTTAATAACATTTTTCTCTAGCTTACTTTATTGTAAAAATACAGTATATAACACATATAATATAGAAAATTTGTGTTAATTGACTGCTTATGTTATTGGTTAAGTCTTCTGGTTAACAGTGGGCTATTAGTAGTTAAGTTTTGGGGGAGGCAAAAGTTATATGCAGCGTTTTGTGCACATGGGGGGGATGAGGGTTGGTGCTCCTAACCCCTGCATTGTTCAAGGGTTAACTGTAAATGCTCGGAGTTACAGTTCTTATTGGGAAGGGCCAGTGGCCAAGCAATTGTTTTCTTTTTTTGTGAAATAGTGATCTTTAGACTGAATTTACAAGCACGAATTAAACTCTGCTCTAACCAATGGCTAACATGACTTCTAAAATTCTCTCCAAATTAAAAAAATTCCATTCCCTATAAAACTGGATTAATATTAAACATTACAGAAGCAAAACACATTTTACCTCAAATTCTCATACTGGTAATTGAAAATCTACTACCAAGTTAAGATGTATGACTGCAAATGAAGAAACACAGAGCAAGTAATGTTTATGGATTCATAGTAAGAGCAGGAGGTAAAATTTGAACACTGGGAGTTTTCCTATCTACAGCCAGTCCCATGTTCTCTCAGCAGTCATCTTTTATAGACGACTACTCATTTTTAAAAGGGAAACAGTAGTAAGAACAGAATGTCAAGTTTAGAGTTCTAACACTCTTCTTGGCAATTTTCTTGCCCAAACATGCCAAGAAGTCAGGAACCTCATAACATTCTTCATGGGCTTCATCATGACCTTTTCTACTCTAGTGTATTTTTGCCAGACTTCTACTGAAAACTACTGCCTTATAAAAGTATCTTTTCTTATGTTCTAGAGAAATATAATGTACAGTGTGGTTGGCTTTAATTGAGAGAATTCCCAAGAGATTTCCCCTAGACATTGCCATGAATATAAAGGTGAACACACAGATTTAGAGATTAAGTCTTCTAGAATTATACTGCTCATTATTCTCATATTTTTATTCAAACCTAAGTGACAATAAATGTCACATACGCAAATTTATTCTTTGTGGTTATACTAAGGATTTGATAAATTAGATGACAATGGTATTCTAGAAAGAAAGACCAAAGGAGATATCAAACTTCAAGAATATTTGGGGGTCAATTCACCTAAAACCAATGCCCTGTATTCTCCACTGTTCAAAAGGCTTGTAGACAATCCATTGTCTTCCATTTCAACTAGTTGCATGGTCCACTGGGAAGGAGTGAGAAAAGAGCTGTGTGCTTGTTCTTGACCTGTAAAGATTTCATCATGGAAGATTAATACTGATGCTGCTGCTGCCTGTTACTGGTTGTTTCTCTTTGCAGGTGCCAATATCGGTCAGAGAACAGGATTTCAGTGGTAGAGTTGTTGCTATACTGTTATCTCTTCAGAACGGAGGCACAAGGAGAGATGAATGCCACATCGCAAGGAGCAAAGGAGAGAGAGAGAAAGAAATGGTGTCAGGTGGCATGTTGGATGTGATTTTTGTTTTAGTAGAGATTGAGATGACTGCAAATTGTTTAGCTGATTCCTTCGGTCTGCAAAGATACATTTGTGTTGGTGCTGATGATTCTTGACTAATCCTGTTTCAATCACAAATTGGTTATGTTTTTCAAAAAAAACTTCCAGCACTTATATTCAGGATTTATAAAATCTCTCTCCCTCTCTCTCTCTCTCACTCTTTCTCTTTCTCTCCCTCTCACTCACACACACAACCCAAAAAACAAACATTAAGGCCAATCCCTGTTAACACTATTTAATATTCCATACTGAGATGTCAAATTTTCTATATACATTATTTTCTTCAGCTGATTTAATCAAATATTTTAAATCTAGAAGATGACAAAACTTGAAGACTAAGTAAAGAGCAACACACATCTGCATGCTGTTCACCACACACACCTGAGTAACAGCAGTGGCAAGACATAGTCATTAGTCCTAATAACTTTCAGAATTCTTATTTCCTCATCATTTTGGGATACTATGATGGGTAACTTATATCATTTAAATACTGGCTACAGACAGAATCTATTACAAGGATGATAGTTTTTCAGGGCTTTTAAAAAAAAGTTATTTGTGTTAATTTAGTAATAATCCTAGAAAAGCGTATCCATGTAGTTTTCTTCAATTCCAGAATAATGATCTGAACTATACAAACAACAACCTAGCAGAACTCCTCACATCAAAAAGATAAATTCTAATAACTAGAATTAACCAAAGACCGGTATCAAAACAGGATCAACCATAAAAGCTAACTGGCACAGAATCTGTTAGTTTCCATAAATTCACAGATTCCACACGTGGCACATGTACATAGAATGGGATAGTTAGTAGCCTTGCCTCAAATAACCAACATTTAAAGATAGAAAAGTATTCCTGCTGCAACTATAAGCTTTTAATAAGGGATAACTGGGTAAGTTTGTACATAATCACTACCAGAAAAAAGTTATTTTTTAAAAGCTGTTTTGGGAATAATTTGCATAGTCTCCATATATTTTATTACACAGTTCTTCTCTGTTCTATTCTTTTAAATTCTTAAGCTACATAAAAGGCAAGATTATGTTACAGAGTATCTATAGTTTTTATTAAAAAATGTGCTTTTTCTGTTGATCTTTAAAAATAAATTTAGAGTGAAAAGCAATATATCAGCTAATAAGAAATATTCTAGCTGATGTAACAGTCATTAACAATACTCAAGGAAAATAACATGTGAGGGAATGAGAGTATTTGTGTGTGAAAAACTTAACTGATCTCCTTTATCTGCAATGAAAATGAAGCATGTTTCTAAAAAAAACAAAAAGCAAACACTGCCACTATTCTAAGACAGATGCAAAGAAAGCTTTAAGTGAATTAATTCTTCTGAATACGAAGAATCAACTTGCTATCTAAGTACAGCAGAAGAACTGTAGGAATAAGTGTATAGGTACTGTCACTGAAATGCGAGTGGAGGAAGGTTCATGTTTGGCTTCGCCGGTTACTAGCTTTATTAATTTTAACAAAACATAGGGAGAAGATGTTGGCATTCAAAAAGTTAATGTTAATGTTCACTCCAGAATGGTTAAAACTTCAAAGTCCATAAAATGTAGTATCATGCTCCTGAAATGGGAATTTGAATCGTGCCTGTATCAGGCAGAGAATGGAAATAAATCAATCATTTAGTGAATGAGTAAGCAATGACTTCATAAATAGAATAACTGAAAATATTAAAGAATTCTTGATATACTAAAAAAAAAAAGTGATGCTGCACAGTGATTTTCCTAATCTCAGAAGACAAAACTAATAAGCTCTTAAGCCCCAGAAACATCTATTTATGTTATCCACAGGCTTACTTTTGGAGGCTTTTGCTTAACTTTCATTCCTTACTCTATCACATTAATAGCTTTGGATTTATTATATTTCTAATATAATAGAACAGAACAGCACAGAATGTGAACTGAACTTTATGATTTATTCAATGGTAAATACGCTTTTTCATATTTCAGTTTACCTATTCAATTATTAGGATGATCTTTATAAAACACAAAGCACATGATAAATTATTCATTTCAAGAAAAAGTAAATAGGCCTTCCAGTCTTGTATGTCCAAACAGCATGGTCTTCCTCAGTGAAATAAGTTTTGGTGCCCACAAATTTAATCTAATAATTCTACTGAACTTTAAGAGTTTTTATTAAAGCCAGAGAGAGAGCAAGAGTATGCTGGGCTCCAAATATAAACCCTAAGCTGACACAGTATAGGTTAATTCCTGTGCAGGTTACAAGGACTTCAAATATTCACATATCAGAACCAGCCTATGGTAGAAACTATATAGTTACAAGTTGGGTAGAGTTCATGTCAGCTTAATAAACCCAGGAGCACAGGGAGCTGATAAGATAGAGGTGATTACATCTTTTCTCTTAACTGAAGCTTGTTCTCTATGTGTTAAAAGTATCCAATCTACTTTTTCAGAAAACAGAATGACCTACTTTAATGGCCTATTTTCCAACTGTGCTTTAGAAGGCCAAATAACTTATTTTTAAAACATGTGACTTAATGCTTATTTTTTAATTTTGCCACTCAAAAATTAATATCCAGTGGTAAGCAAGCAACTGCTATTTATTTGTGCTCTAAGATGACACTACTTAACTCAATTTTGTTCCCTGCACGTACTACCAACGACTTTCTTTATAATGCATTCATTCTTCTCACCCAAAATAGCCCTTAGAAGAGAATGTGAAAATTCAAGACATGAGAGCCTATTTCAGCATTAGTAGTTTATTCACTCTCCCAAAATATTCCATGATATTGGTCAAAGAAAAGTAATATTGTATATTGGTTAAGAAGATCAAGTTAGAAATCTAGAGCTGCTCAGTAAATCCGATAAAAGCTGAAAAAAATAAAACAGGAAAAAAGATTACGGAGGGGACAGTTATTAGAAAGAATGAGTAAATTAAAAAAATGGAGAAGTCAAACCCAGGGAAAGAGGCTAATATGGAGGTTAGAAGTGAAAGTATAGTGTTCTACAACAGCTTGCAACTGTTCACATAGTATTTAGACATTTAAGTATACCTTACTTCAGAACACTTACACAGAAGTGTTTCAGAGAAACCAAATATTTTCAATATTTTCCAGGAAAGCTTTAAAATCAACCAAGCACAACCAACCAAAACCAAAAGCAAACCCTTCTCTGAAGCTTTTCGAAAAGTGAAGTATTTTTTTGTACTACAAATGACCAATTTCTAATTTAACTGCTTTATAATTTCAGATTTTATATAAGAGGTTTTCATAAAATACGATACACATATGGTAGAATCTCATCACTAGAAAGAGTAATTTAAAATTAACTACTGTATGTGAAAGTAATAACCCTCCAGTTAAAGTGTCCCATTATCATGAAAGGCTAGTTAGAAGATAATTTATAAATCTTTACAGGGGACATCAAACATAGGTCTCTATGAGTTCATTATCAAAATAGCTTAGGTGGACACACAAATACCGGTACTAATTCTGCACTATAAAATCCTTCAAGAGTCCCACTACAACTCCATCTGTTACAGAGGACAGACTGACGTTGTCTACTGTATCTCAAAGAGCAGGAAAAATAGTAATTACAACAAAAGAAAATACACCTTAAAAAAAAAAAAGACCAGAATAAATTATGTTAGAATTTACTGTTAAAGTAGTTTGGGGTTGAAACTTTTCTGAGCAGGGGCATAGACAGGTATGACATAGTTAAAAAAACACTAATACAAATTACATATATATATAGATTTATAGATTTATATTTATAATTTTGTTCTGTTCCCTGTAGTTGAGTGGCAGGGTTCTGAAGCACCTTGATAGTATTCCAAAAAATAAAACAGTACACAGTATGATAGCAGCTGCTACCAGAACGGGTTTCTCTGTCCTACCTCACCCCCACCCCTGGAAGACCATTTCATTGAAGCTATCTATCTTCAATTAGTTCACTAACTCAATTTAAGCAATTATTCAGCCTATTAAAAAAATATGTAAGCAATGTGACAAAAAGCAGAATAAAAAATTGGGTCAAACAAAAATAATGTTACATCTGTCAGTAACTTCATTTTGAGTGGGAAAATCTACTCTATTATTATTAATTTGAAATGGTTTGAACTAAAAATATGAACTATAAAAACAAGGACCTGATTACAATTTCAGTTTACAAATAGTACAAAGCTATACATTATAAAAATTTACTATAATAACACATAGCATTTTGATAAACTATATCACTTTATACTATTACTGATGATTAGGCTCTTTGAAATTTGCCAATGTACATATATTAATTGAAACATTTAATCAAGCATTTAATAGCTTAAAAGTTAAGCCAAAGAAACAAGTTTGTTATTAATTTATAATTATTTCAGTTTATTATAAATTGACACAAACAATATGGAAATTTACATTCCATCTTAAAAATGAAGCATTTTTACAAAAATAGTATTTAAACAGAATAATCCTAAGCCCTGAAAGTCTGGCCAGGAGTCACTTCTCCACTATAGGGACACGGTATTATCAGCATCTCAATGTTTGTAAGCTGCCACAAGGTAAAGGAATGTTATTTTAATATATTCAACTTAAAAATACAACTTTAAAGCTCCCCCCCCTTTTTTTTTTGGCTAAAATCTGGATACTTTCTCTCATAAGATGACTTCTCCAATAAGAGACTGATAATACAAACTCTCCACAACCTCTGATTACAAACTAAAAATTCAGCATATGTTTCACATACCTTTTTGAGATGTCCTAGTCTAAGTTTGAAAATTTCTTCCTGTTCATGATATTCTGCCAAAGTCAACCTGTCAAAAATGAAATTGTAATTCTAGATATTAAGATTAATAGTTATTGTATTTTATTAACAACCAGCAAAAGAAGATAATTGGAAATACTACAATGCTGACAACTTTTAGCCCAAAATATAAGCCAAAAGTCCTTTACAATATTCTTCAGAATATACCTAATACTTAGAGATGGAACAACTAATTCATAAACTCAGCAACTATTTAATGAGTGCTATGTATCAAGTGATGTTCTAGAATTTCAATCCTAAGGGTACAATGAAAAAGACATTTTCTCTTTTCATTTTAGTTTGAACTTACATTCTATAGTCTCCACTAAGGAGGCAGAAAAGAAACAATAAAGAAATAAAATAAACCCAAATAACAGTAAGCGTTATGAAGAAAACAAAAAAGAGTGGTATGATAATGACATTGGATTACAGTAATTTGTACTGAGTGAGAGGTGGTCTTGATCTAAACATCAAAAAGACAACTACAAGAGAACCTGAGCGAGTTATGTTCTAGACATAAGTTACAGCAAGTGTAAGGATGCTAAGATGGACACAGGCTGGCATACTGTAAGAAGAGAAAAAAATGTAAGCATCAAAACAGCCAGAGAAGCAGGGGCCAGCTTATGTATGGACTTCCAGACCAAGGAGTGAATTTCATTTTATTCTAAGAGTACTAGAAAATTACTGCAAGAGAGTCAGTCCAGTTGGGTACCGGTTTAAAAAAAAAAAAAAAAAAAAAAAAACCTAGGAAAATTTTTTTTTTCTGTTTCCATGTGTTAGGAAAAGGAATGCTAAAACTATAGTCAAAGCACCAAATTCTTAATAAATATAATAGACATAAGACTTTAAATCTTGAAAGTACTTTATAGTTATTTTATTAGTTGCAAATATTCATATGTAACTCTGAAATATAACTAGCTTAATACATGTAGAACCATTAAGACATAAACACTTATAACTTTTCCTGAGGAAAAAATGATTGTTTTCTGATAAAATAAAACCACTCCACAATAAAACAAGTTCCATTTCATACACCAATACTGAAGGTATTGCTTTTATCAAGCCTGTTTGCTTACTCATGTGTTCTGGGGGGTGTTTGGCAAAGCTCCTAACCTAGGTATGATTTATTTATGTTTACTCAGGTCCCTCGGCAACATTTAGTGAATGTTATTCTGCTTCAGCTAGATGTTAAATTTGCTAATTCTAAAGAAACGGTATTCAAAGGAAACAAACAAAAACCTCCAAGAAATTCAGTTAGTATTCCACTAGAAACATCTTAAGAGCGAAACATTTAAAATTAAAGCTGTCTACCCGGTCTTAGGTTAACACAACTGCTTCATTTTATTATACTAAATATAGCAACAGTGGATAGTTGTAGCAGATGCTTCAAGTAAACTTAGAGAAGTGTTACAGTGTGACTGTAGATGGAGTGAAAGGAGGGAAAGGTAATGTTAAAAGGTTTGGAAACCAAAACGGATAAAATCTCACCTAATTTAATAAACAAAAGCTACAGGAATTTTTGGCAAATACCTTCTGGATAGGCATATATGTCACCAATGAAAATTTGGTGCACTTTGAGTTTCTCAGAATTTTTGAAACTACATTCTACTAAGAAATCCAGCTCTCACGCAAAGTTGCAAAGCCCTTACATATGCAGACAGCTGGGAATTTCTGTAATTTAGAGGTAAGCATGTTTTGTTGTATCTATAGTTTTCAATAGCTACTATTCTTATGAGTTAAAAATGAATTAATATCAATTAGTTCCATGATGATTTAGTTTGTTGAATATTGTTTGGTTATCTTACAGCATAATGTAATGCATATTTGCTATTTAACTGCACTTAGTTCCAGTTGTTATTATGTTTTGTTTTGTGGTTCAAACCATCCACATCCCTACAGCTAAAGCAAATGCATACAAATACTCCCTCCCTAAATTTTCTTAGTAGAGTGATATTTCTTCATTGATTTAAAAAACTTTGGACCCCAGAGCATTATTTCATAGATCTACTCCTGATATTAAACACATACAATTCTCACTGAAGATTAATGTAACTTTCATCATCAGAACTTAGCTATTTACTTCTTGCATTTTGATTACTACTACAATAACTATTAAGCTTCAAATAAATAGTAAAAAATATATATTGACCACTTTCTCTCTGCTTGGTTTTGAAGCACTAATAAGCTAATTCTGCAGAAAGTACTAAATACTAGGCTACTCAAAGTGTCAAAGTTAAGGAATGCAATTTATGGTAAATAAGACTATTACAGGCACTTAAGAAAAAAATAGCAAGCCCATTTATTTGTATAATTTAGCAAACCTTTAGTGAACATTAAACTATGAGCTATGCACTGAGGATTAGATTTTTTAAATGAGGGAGGGTAGGACATGAGACTAGTCTGCCTTTGAAAAGCCCCCCAAAAACTAGGAATAGAAGTTCCTCAACACAATATAGGGCATTTATTAAAAACCCACAAATGACATCATACTCAAAGGTGAAGGACTGAAAGCTTTCCCCTTAAGATGAGAAATAAGACAATGATGCTTTCACCATTACTATTCAATATTGTGCTGGAAGTCCTACCAGAGGGGTTAAGTAAGAAAAAGAAACATAACATCATGCATCAGAATGAGAAAAGAAAAAGTAAAACTATCTCTATTTGCAGATGACCTTAACTCTAGATGTAGAAAATCTCCAAGAATGAAGAAAAAAACATCACCAGAGCTAATAAATCAGCAAAGTTGCAGGGTACAAAATCAACCCACAAAAATCAGTTGTGTTTCTATACACCAGCAATGAACAATCTAAAAAGGATATTAAGAATACAATTCCATTTATAATAGAATGCAAAAGAATAAAATACCTAGAAATAAATTGAACCCAGGAAGTGACTAGTATACTAAGAACTACACAACAGTGCTAAGGAAATTAATGGAAACTAATTAAAAGACTTCTATGTTCATGGATGAGTAGACTTAATGTTGTTAAGAGGGCAATCCTCTCCAAAGTCATCCATATATTCAATATAATTCTGATCAAAATACAAATGGCCCATTTTGCTAAAATGGAAAAAAAATTGCAAGGGGCCTCAAATAGAAAAAACAATATTGAAAAAGAAAAAACAAAGTTATAGGACTCCCATTACCTATTTCAAAACTTACCTTTTACAAAGTTATGGCCATTAAAACGGTTACTCTACCATAAAGACAGACATATAGGCCAAAGGAATAGAAGTGAGTACAGATATCCATGGCCAGGTGATTTCTGACAAGATGCCAAGACCACTCAATGGGGGAAAGAATAAGTCTTTTCAACAAATGGTACTGGGACAACTGGATAACCACATGCAAAAGAATGAAGTTGGACCCCTACCTCACTCTATATAAAAAATTAACCAAAAAGGGATCAATAATCTAAATATAAAAACTAAAACTAGAAAACTCTTAGAACACAGCACAGGGGTAAATGTCCTTGACCATGGATTTGGTAAGGGATTCTTAGATTTGACACCAAAAGTATGAGCAAAAAACAAAACAATAAAGTCAACGTCATAAAAATTAAAGTCAAATCAAACCAAAGGACATTATCAAGAAAGTAACACAATTTACAGAATGGGAGCAAATTCTACATATCATGTATCTGAAAAAGGTTTCGTATCTAGAACATATAAAGGACTCTTGTAACTCAACAACAATAAGACAAGCAGCTGGATTAAAAACCGAGCAAAAGACTTCAATATCTATGCTAAGACCAACAAGCACATTAAAAGACATCCAACATTATGAGCCTTCAGGAATGCAAACCAAAACCACAATGAGATGACACTTTACAGCTACTAGGATGATTATAATCAAGAAACAGAAAATAAGAAGTGTTACCAAAGATGTAAAGAAATAGGAACTCTGTCTACTGCTGGCGGGAATGTAAAATATTGCAAATAGGAAAAATAGTTTAGCAGTTCTTCAAGAATTTGAACACAGAATTGCCATATAACCTTGCAATTCTATTCCTAGGTATAGACTCAAAAAAAAAGAAAGAAAAAAAGAAAGAAAGAGAAAGAAAAAAGAAATGTCTCATTCTATCCATAGTGTGAAAGACACTAAGATTGAGATTCACAAAATGATGCTCTATTAAAAAAAAAAAAAAGGAAGGCGTTGCTGGACAACATTTTTGCTAATACTTCACACAGGTTCGAAATGGTCTTTAAAAGATTAAGCATGCAACTCACAGGTCCCCTCAGCCTTCTCAGCAGAAGCCAAAAACAGTAATGGGATTATCAAGAAAAGAACCTAGAGGATCCTCACATCTAACGGAATGAATGTGTGTGTCAGAGGGGGGAGAGCCATGAGATCTTCTGACAACTTTAAACAGAAACACTGCCAGCTTGGCATTTAAAAGGGCAGAGAGAGTACAAAATGAAAGGCTGTCAGACCTCCAAAATTCTACAAACAAGAAACAGGCTGACAAAGCTCCTCTGCTACATATACATGCTAACCTTAACAAGAAAGAAACCTTTGTGAAACAGACTCAGAGGAAAGAACCTTGAGTCCAGAAGGGGAGCCATAACCATAGAAAATTACTACCAGACTTTGAAACCAAATGGGAGTTTGACTGGATGGATTTTGAAACTATTTGGGAGCAGTGACTCCTTTCGTTTTTTTTTTTTTTTTTTTTTTCTTCCTGCTTCAACAAAATGTCTTTGTTATCCTATCCCTGTCCCCACCATCATATTTTGAGAAGTTGTTTCTTGAGGTTCACAGATTAAGAGGAATTGTGTTTTGGGTGGATTATACAGGTTCTCACCCATACCTAATTTAGATGAGATTCAGAAAGTCTGAGCTGATGAAAATTCTGATGAGATTTTGGATGCTGAGTTGATGCTATAATTGGGTTGGGATGTCACTGTAATTGAGATGTTGGGTTGATTCTTTGGGGGATGTTAGGATAGGATGAATGTATTTTACATGTGGGAAGGATGTGAATCTTGGTTCAGAGGGGAGATGGGTAGGCAGAATATCAGCTTCCAAAGATACCACATCTTAATCTTTGGAATTTGTGAATGTTACCTTACATAGCAAAAGATTAAGTAGGATTAAAGTTGCTAATTAGCTGACCTTAACATAAGGTGATTGTCCTGGATAATACAGCTATGAGTACACAGAGCAAAGAAAAAAAAATTTTATCTGAAGGAAACTAGGAAAAGACACAGAAGAGATAACATCTGAACCTGATTAAAGAGGAGCAGCAGGAAGAAGAAACAGGGCATACAGGGCACCATGGTGACTCAAGTGCACAGCATGTAGATATGAATGCAAAAAGAAAAATCAATGTACAGTATAGATTAAGGAAGTTCTTCTACTGACTGCTAGGAGTTTTAATCAAAGATCAATGCTGCAGGGCGCCTGGGTGGCACAGCGGTTAAGCGTCTGCCTTCGGCTCAGGGCGTGATCCCAGCGTTGTGGGATCGAGCCCCACCATCAGGCTCCTCCGTTATGAGCCTGCTTCTTCCTCTCCCACTCCCCCTGCTTGTGTTCCCTCTCTCATTGGCTGTCTCTATCTCTGTCGAATAAATAAATAAAAAAATCTTTAAAAAAAAAAAAAAAAAGATCAATGCTGGAAGTGCCTGGGTAGCTTGGCTGGTTTAGCGTCTGACTCTTGGTTTCGGCTCAGATCATGATCTCAGGGCCATGCCCACATCAGGCTCTGAGCTCAGCAGGAGTGCAGCTTGAGATTCTCTTTCTCCCTATCCCTACCCAACCCCTCTCCAAAATAAATAAATAAAAAAAAAAAAAGACCAATGCTGAATTTTATCTCATGTTTTTTGTTTTGGCATCTATTATCATATGATCTTTCTCCTTACATGGAAAATTAGATATTTTTTTAATGTTAAACCAACCCTGCATACCTAAAATAAACCCAACTTGGTCTTGATAAATTTTCATTTTTATATATTACATGTTTGATTGCTAATGTCTTATTTAAGATTTTTACATTTGCGTTTATAGTGAGATTAGCCTGTAACTTTCCTTCTTTGTATCATCTTTGCTAAATTCTAACACCTAGATTATGCTGGTCTCATAAAATATGCTGGAAGTATTTCTGACTTAGCTATTCCTTAAAAAAAAAAAAAGTTTTAAAAAAGACTGGCACTACTTCTTCCTTAAATGGATGTTATAATTCAAAAATGATGTCATCTATACCTGGATTTTTCATTTTTTAAAAAGATTGATTTATTTTAGAGAGAGAGAGCAAGAGAGAGAGAGGGAGAGAGAAACTTGAGCAGACTCCTCACTGAGCTTGGAGCCTGCCATGGGGCTAGATCCCACCACAAGGAGATCACAACCTGAGCCAAGAAACCAAGAGTCAGATGATCAACCAACTGCACCATCCAGGGGCCACTCGATTTTTAATTTTATAATTACAGATTCAATTTCTTTAATAGTTACAGAACTATTTAGACTTTTGCTTATTCTAGTGTCAATTCTGTTAAGATTTTTCTAGAAATTTATCCATTTCACAAAAAGTTCAAGTTTAAGCCATTTGTTATTTTGTTTTCCTTTAAATATCTATAGACTCTAATAATACCTTTTTACATTTCTGATAATGGTTGTCTTCTCTTTCAATTTTATTAGATTAGTTTTGTTTTGGAATAAAACACACATTTTTTGGATTGACTGACTCTCTGTATTGTATATGTTTATTTCCTGTACCATTAATTTCTACTTTCTTCTTCCTTCTTTGGTTAATTCTACTGCTCATCTCCTAACTTACTGAAATAAATGCTTAGTTTATAAAGTTTTCGTTTTTCTTCTTTTCATTTATATGTACATAAGGTTCTAAATTTCCCCCAGATACTGGTCAGACTTATCTCACAAATTTTGCTATATGGCACTTTCACTATCACTCATCTAAAAATATTTTTCTCATTTCCACTGAGATTTTTTCACTACTTTATTGTTAGAGATTTCTAATCTAATTCCACTGTGGTCAGAGAACATATTCTATGATTCTAATCCTATAAGTTTCACCCATGAGTTCAACCAAATATTTAAGTAAGAAACAACGCCAGTCCAAAACAAACTCTTTCGATCTCTTGAAATTTGTTGAGACTTGCTTTATGACTTAACATAATAAATTTTTATAAAAGTCTATACTTAAAAAAGAACACATATTCTGTAGATGTTAAGGGTATTCTACAAGTGTAAAGTTTGTCAATCCCACTGAAATTTTCTATACCCATACTGCGTGTCCTTTTTTTTCATTGTTTTATTTTTATCTGCATGTTCAATTACTAAGAAATGTGTGGGTTGAAATCTATTATGACTTCTGAATCTATGTCTCCTTAAAGTACTGTCAATTTTTCATTTATCTTGAGACGATGTTACCACATGCACACAAATTTGGAATTACGATATGTTCCTGGCGATTTGAGCCATTTATAGTTATGAAATAACCACTTTATTTCTTATAATTTATTTGCCTTAAATTTTACTGTGTCTCATATAATATAGCTTCCTTTGGTTGGCATTTACCTGGAATATTTTTTTCTTAACTTATATTCCCAGTATATGTTTTTCTTTTCCTTTGCCTACTTTTAAGAATTTTTTTCTGTTTGCCTTGATTTTTCTGAAATTTATGATGTGTCTATGTATTTCTATTCATTATACTTGGAATTCTCTGGCCTCTGTGAACCTATAGATTGATCTTATTCATCTGCTTTAAAATATTCTTAGTTATTTAGTCTTCAAATATTGCTTCTGCTCCATTCAAGATGGTTCTTCTATGGTCAGGTGACTTGTCTAGTAATAATTTCAAGTCAAAAGACAGTAAGACACCTTAAAATAATCACCAACCTAAAACCTAAAACCAGTAAAAACCATTCTGAGAATGAAGGCAATATAAAGTTAGTTTCATACCAAGAAAAAACTGAAAGGCTTTGTCATTACCAATAGAACCACACTAAAAAAAGAAAAAAAGAAAGAAAAAGAAAAAATTTCTAAAGGGTATTCTCGGGCAGAAAAAGCTTACTAGGTAAAAAAAAAAAAAAAATCAAAGATGTAAGAATAAATGAAGAGTAAAAGAATGATAAATATGTAAGTAACATTTAGATGAACACAGACTATACCAGACAAAGAGGTCCTCACATAGGGGACAGAAAGAGAGAGAAAATCAAATAAACAAAAACTGAGCAACCCAATAAAGAAAAAAAAGGGACAGAGATGAGGCAGGATAAAATCGATCACACAAAGATCAGATTTAAGCCCCAATAAATAAATAAATACATACATAAAATGAAAATAGATTAAATGCTCCAACAAAAGATTATTCAAACATGATTTTAAAAAAAAAAAACATTTGTCAAAACCCATAAAATGTATACTACACCAAAGGTGAATTCTGATGTGCACTATAAACTCTCGGTGATAATGATGTGCCAACGCACATCCATCAGCTGTAACAAACATGCCAGTCGGGGGCAGGACACTGACAGTGGTGGAGGCTGTGTGTGGGGACAGGGAGTATGTGTGAACTCTCTACTTTCTACTCAATTTTGCTATACACTAGAACTGCTCTAAAAATAAATTTTATTAATTAAAAAAGTCTATTATATTATTTACAAGACAAGTAATCCACTAAATAACTTCATGGTATGTAAAATATAACCTTGAGTTAAAATCAAAGCTTTAATGAGGAAACACAGTGACCTCTAAAACTTCCTTAATATAAAATAGAAGGTAAAATATTACTGTTTACTTTGCAGTCAGCCTCTGTGAAACATGAAATACATAAATAAAATCAAAACGTAATTTAAAATATATTTAACATGAGGCCAAAATCTTGATTAAAATTAATAATAATTAACGCAAGGGTCATTTAGACATCCATAGATAATACTTTCTATGCAAACTACTCTGAAAAGAAGTGTATGTGACTAAAAGTAGGACCTACTACCTAAAAACCTCACCGAATCTTGCTGGTAGTTAAAAATTAGTTAAGAACCAGGAACCATGCAAGTACTTTAACATGCATTACCTTGTATCATCCTTTCGATACTATGATATAGGTACTTCTGCAAGTGAGGAAATGGAGACTCAAAGAAGTTAAACAGCTTACCAAAAATAACAACCTGAAAGGGTCAAGGATGGATTCCACATCTGTCTGTCTACAATGCTTAAAGTCCTAACCACTACATAGTAGTAACTTCATTTTCTTTGTTAATTTCTTGACAGAAAAATACAGATTTAAGGTTTCTATTCTAATTATACTAGATGTTCTGCACATACACTCTAGTTGTTCTAGTTACCACCAGTGATTCGAAAGGAATTTTTAGAAGACAGTTCAGAGAAGAGCCTCTAAAATATAATAATATATAAACCAAAGTGATTCTGGGGCACCTGGGTGGCTCAGTCAGTTGAACATCCAACTCTTGATTTTGGCTCAGGTCATGATCTCAGGGGCCTGGGATCAAGACCCCCATCATTCGAGACTCCCGCAGCGGGGAGTCTGCTGGAGATTCTCTCTCTCCTCTCCCTCTTCCCCCTCCTTCCCCTGCTCTCATGCATGCTCTAATAAATAAATAAATCTTTAATTAAAAAAAAAGTGCTTCTATGGCTTTTTTCCCTATTTAAATCTGCATTTGTATAAGGATACAGTCAAACTATTATGTAGTATCACTTCATCTGCCATTCCAAGAACACACAGAAGTTTAACTTCACGGTTAGTTCTCTGTCAACATATATAATAAAGTGGGGTGGAAATAAGACAAGTCTATGACTATTGAACTATAGGTAGGGCTGTTAAGTATCTTGGAAGACAAGTAAGCAAAATACCTGTGACAAACTTGAAAAATGGAGAAACTAGTGAGAAGGAGAAAAATGAAATTCAGTCAAATGCTTACGTGACAATATTTAGCATTTACTGACCACTTTCCATATGTCAGAAAACTGTGCTGCATATTGGGAATATAGAGATAAAACTCTGAGAAAAATGCTACATACAGAACAGGCACGTACAAAAGGCTATGGGCATCTAACCTGAGGGGAAATGGGGGAGAAAATGGGAAGAAAAAAAGTTAGAGAAGGCTTCCTACTGAAACTGGTACTTGAGCCAAGCCTTAAAAGATGAACAGGCAATGACACTGGTGAAGAAAGGCAAGGAACAAGATGTATAAAGGCACAGAAACAAGAACGCCTAATCCACTTAGAGAACTAAAAGAGTTTAACATAAGATACATAGGACAGATGTTGGAGGTGAAATGAAAGAGAAAAATAAGGCCTACAAAGAGTCCTTCATGAGGGTGAATTTTATCCTGAAGGTCAGTGAAGGAGGTTAAATGTGAAACTGGCATGAAGAGACACATAATAAACAGTAATCGAGGTTAAAAAAAGAGATGAGGTCCTAAACTAAGATAGTGGCAATGCAGATGGACAAATACAAGATGCTACAGAAACAGACACAGAGAATGAGGGAAAGGGAAACATTTCAGGATGTTTCTAGTGTCATTAACAGAGTAAATGGTGATGCTGTGACTGAAGAGACAGAGGGCACTATCACATTACGTTAAATTGATAATTAACTCCTACCCTTTAGGGATCAAGGAAAAACTTTTAGGAGGAAATACCTAGTATGGGATTTAAAAGATGGATTTAAAACCATGGGTTGAAGTTTGAAAGTTGGTGGTGAAGGATAGGCACTGGTTAGTGACAAAAGATGAGGCTACAGTGATCAGAAGATGTCAGATCAAAAGTGCTTTAAGAAATCATCTTAGGACTTTCAGGGATTCTATGATTCAAGAAACAGAGCTATGTTAGGGTGATAAGAAAGAGAACAAAAGGATCATATTTTGCAAAAATGATTCTGATTGCAAAATGAAAATGAACTGGATTGCTAAACCAAAGTTGAAAGGAGAGGTAGGAGAGAAAAAATAACCCAAGTAAGAGAGGACGGTAACTTGAGTTAGAATGGTGTCAGTGGGGACTTACATAGGTGCATACACTTGAGATGTAGAAGGACTGGAGTCTCCTAGGAGTGGAATTAAAGCTTACACACACTGTACTCTATATAACCACTCATCTACCCATCTACCCTTAATTAAGCAACAAATTTACTATTTACAAATGTAAACCATTTGCTACTCTTTCTTAAAATATCAATAGCTGAATGTTTTAATTCCAATTTACAAAAGCCCCCCAAGATTAGAAAAGGTTTGAAGATGGAAGTAGATTTTGAGGTGGATTTTGAAAAATAAGCTTGTTACCACCTATTTATTAATGGAAAATGATAAAAATGGATTAAGGACAATAAATGAAATCTTGATCTAAAATATTAAGGATGATAATAAAAATCTAGCATGTGGAACTGAAAGGATGTAGTACCTTTTACTAACAGAGAAAACACAGGAAAAGGCAAAGGGTATATAAATGGATGTGTGGATGAGAGTGAGAGAGAGAGAGAGAGTGTGTGTGTGTGTGTCTGTGTAAAGAAAGAGACAGACTGGAATGGAAATGGTAATAGTAAACAGTTTTTGTTTTTTTCCATGTTTTTAGTAAATACAGTTTTGAAAAGACTATATTAGCAGCACATAAGTACTGGTAACAACCAAGCAAGGATATGACATTCAAAACTGAGATACATTTAATACTCAAGAGAGAAAAGTGGACTGGAGACAGAAACTTGGATGTCAGGAAGCATATACGTGGTAACTGAAACTCTGAGAGTAGCTAATTTTCAAGGAGAATATGTAGAGTAGGAAGTAAGATGACCAAGACAGATTCTTAAAAGACACTTACATTTTACAAATTGGCAGTGTAAATGATGTCCATAGAAAAGACTGAGAAGATGAGCCAGAAGACTTAAAATGAAAATTAGGAGATCAAGGTATTTCAAAAATAAAGGCAAGAAGGAGTCTTTTGGGGGAAAAATAAGAAGTCAACAATATTCAATGCTGCCAAGTTAAAGACTCAAATGTCTATGGCAATGAGCATCAAAAAGATAGTTAACCTTTAAAAGGCAATTTCATTTAAGAAAGAAGAAAATGGAAGGTGAGACAGAAGAGACTGCTATGAGCAAGTCTTTCAAGAAACCTGGTTATAAAAATGACAGGATATAGAGACTAGAATAGAGGGATATACAATTGAAGCAGAGTTTTTGGTTTCATTTTGTCTTCTGAAAGGAGGGAACCAGTAGAGAACAAAAGGCTGACGAAAGAAGATAATGAAGGTACCCACAGAAGAGTCCCTCATGTAGCAGGTTATGGGATTCAAAGCACAGATGAAACATTACCTTTCAACAAAGGAAAAAAAGAATGCATCCACATAACGATATCAATGTGCGTGCATGCGCGCGCGTGTGTGTGTATTTTCTACTCACAAAAATTTAAGTTCTTGCAGAACAAAAATATGTTTGGACACATCTGTAAATCAAAATTTTAATAATGGTCTTCTCTGTGGATGGGATCATAGTCTATGTTGTTCTATTATGTTTTTTCATATTTTCCCAATTTTCTATGTATAATAAGCATTTAATCATTTAAAAATCTCTTTGCCCACTGAACTATAAAGAGCAGTTCATCATTAATGCAGAAAATTCAGAAAAATAAAAGAAGGGAAAAAACAGTACCTATAATCTACCAATGTACTACTGTAGAGGTTAAGAAAATGTATGTCACAGTTATTAAATTTTCTCTCAGAAAAAAAAAACATTAATGGAAACACAGAATTGAGATAATCAAAACTGATAACCGACTCTCTCATTTAGATATGAAGAAAGAGTGGATTCCAGTTTCCTCTTAGCTGCTAAGTCATCATTTTAAAAGAAGATTAATAAGTCTCCACTTACAAAGGCTGAATTTGGGTATTTGAAGATTATTAATTTAGAGGTAAATTTTAATACTGCCTTCTTTCCTGGCCATAACTATTTTCAGTATTTAAATATTAGTGTAAATATAAATAACATCTAACATTCATGCTCACTGGCAACGATTTAGAAAAAAGGAAAATTAAAATGGAGGCTTACAGTTGTGGTAAATTTGGTCTAACAAAGGGATCATTCTCTGCTCCATTGACTGCTTTGTTTTTCCTCTGTTTTGGTTCAGAATTGGTAGAGGGTGCCTGAGAATTATTAGCTGTGGGAGGTTTACGTTTGGCTAGAAGTTTCCTTTGCCTTTCAATATCTTCCCTTTGCTGATTCACCCATTCTTGTTGCCTGTATAAAAATAAATGTAAAAAACCATATTAACTTTTCATTACTCTTTACAGTTAAAACATGAATATACTAATAAACATGAAAAAGCGTATAACAAACAAAAATTATGGTTCCACCTTTCTGAACGTATTTGTACTCACTGTCCAGGTCTCATCTGAAGCATTCACCTCTGAATTCCCTAAATCCCCTTAACTAGGGAAAGATTTGTTGCTATATTTAATCTCATGGTACCTTGTAGATCTCTAGCTCCTTCTTTCTAGTATCATTCCTTATAGATACTTGATTAGAATGTCTCTAAACTGTGTTACTCCATGAGAACGGAGACCACATCTATTTTACATCCTATTGTATCCCTAGTGCCCAGTAATCATCAGCACATATTAGGAATTCAGTAAAAACTTGCTCAATTAAACAAATGGGCTATTAAAATAAAGAACAGAGGTAAGCACAGAGTAGCTTTTAAACGCACATCTCATCACTTTGTGTTTGTAGAAAAACTTTAAAAAGACAATTTAACAGAGTGCTGTTTTCTAAATTTGTCTTTGTCAAAAAGATTTTGGGAATGTGCAAGCACTACCTTGAAATGAAACAAAAATTGACCTAAATATAAGAAAATGATGAAGAAAAGAATTTTGACAATTTGAAGGAAAAAAGAAAAAAAAATAAGGGAAACAAGAAAAATTAGCAGGGCTTTGAAAAATGAGCAATTAATAAAAGTAAAAATATTACTGCTTCCCGTTCAAGAATCTAAAGCTTACTAATTCTAAAAACTAATAAATATCATGTCTATTATAAAAATATAGGTTAGAGATTCAGCAACTATCCCATCACACAACTTGTTTGCATAGTAACCATGTTCCCTTTTAGGTCACCTCAACATGCTAAGAAAAAAATTTTAAAACTCTACATGGTTATGATACTTAGATTTAAAGCAAGACAAATGTTTCAACTCCTTGGCTCCCACTGCCGTCAAAGCAGAACTACAGAACTTCTGCTCTGCTGACCCAAAATTGGCTTTACACAAATTGCTGGTTCCTATGATTCTCGCCAGATAGTAGGAGAGTATGACCAGAATGAAAGACTCAATAGCCACCTAGGCAGAAGAGTAAAAGGGTGGAGAAAATTCAAGAACAGGAGTTTAATCCAATTTTCCTTTGGAAATAGAAATAAATAACTTCATTTTATTAAAAAAGTTAATTTTTAAAGCTAGTTTAGAGCACAATTAAGATGCTATAAATGAAAACAAATGGCAATAATCCTAGTGTTTAGAATCCTAACGGCAAGTGAAGAATTACTGGAATGAATATAAAGCTAATATCTGATTATTTAGGAATGACTACACAATTTAGGGATCATTAATTTAACATTACTAATATTTATTTCTCTTCTCATCCACCAACTACTTTGGGTTATATCGCTGATAAACTACTTAATTCACACTGATAAGCAGCTTGATTTAAAATACGCATATATAACAACACACAGGAGGCCCTCAATACAAGAAATGCAAGTGATTTTTTAAAAACAAGATTACTGTTTATTATGAAAGAATGTAACTCAGGAAGAGCCAGATGGAAGAGATGCACAGGGCAAGGTGTGGGGAGAGGGTGTGGGGCTTCCAGGCTCTAACTGCTCCACTCTCCCAAACCTCCATGTGTTCACCAACCCAGAAGCTCCAATTTGGCTCTTGACAGCTACAAACAGAGCTTATATTTTAGATTTGCATTTTTAGTTTGTATTTAAGGTTATATTATGTAGCCTATTTTATTCACTATCAGGAAAACTGTAGATCTGAGTTTAGCAGTAGAGGTTCTTACTTATTTAACAGCCAAAAATCATGGTTTCTATCCCAACTATATCTCCTAGTCTCTACTTCACTGTCAGTATTTTAGCTCAAGCCTAATCATCTTTCTTTTGAATACCTCAGCTGTCAATAATTTATCTTATTTCCAGTATTAGCCCCACATTATCACCAGTTATCTCTCTAAAACTCAATTCTGACCACACACACTACATACAAACCCTTAATAGCTCTGTATAATCCACAGAATTAATGCCAAACTCTCCAGCATCACAAGAACTAAGTTCTTCATTATGGTACACCTAGGACCCAGCAAAGCTGGTGCTGAACAAAAGCTGAATAAATCAACTGCGAGAGAGAGAAGGCCACTCTGTGCGAAGTCCTGGGAACCAGTGTTCGAAACAGCAATGTTTACATACTGAGATACAGCTTTGCCTCCAGTTTCCATATAACTCTATGATCTGAGGTAGATGTTGGCACTACTCCTGTTTTTGAGGTTTAAAAATTTTTCCTGTGAAAACAAAAAAGCAGCACAGGTCCTGGCTCCTCAATACGTAGTCAATCTATCCCTATCTACCACCATCTGAACTCAATTTCTGTTTTAAAGTTTGCCTCAGAGATGCTAAAGCTACATATTCCTCAACTGATTTATAAATTATTGTATCTGAAGCAGAAGAGAAAAAGTTCCTGTCTTTTCCACAGGAATAGAGAGCACACAAGTGCTGAGTATTAACACTAAAGTAAGGACTGGAGAATGTGGAAAAAACTAAGTAGAAAAGTCCTAAGATAGATATATATATATATCTTTTATACATATATACATGTAAAATCTCCCAATGAAAATTAAAATTTCCTCCCGAATCATCTATAAAGCTAGAAGATACATTTATATTTTGGAAAGTCATACTTAGAATAATATATCATATAGTATGGATGAATGCTAACCAATCAAGAAGTCCGCTAAAGCTGCAACTGTAATACTTTTGTTTTATGTCCCTTTCAAATGTACTAAATGCTGTGATTTCAAAGAGCAGTAAGGAGTAGAAATAGAACATAATTCCAAATCTATAATCTTTGGAAGTAACAAAAACCCAAAGGAACACCACATTTTTTAAAATGTAAGAATGACTAACTTCACAAGATTCTGAAACGCAAAACCATCTGTCCATTGTTCAGTAAATGAAGCACCATGTCTAACTGTTGTGAAGTGCCCAAGGCGTAATCGGTCTTGCATACTCTTCTCTCGGCTAGACAGTTTTTCTTGTGTACTCTGAAAAAAGGAGGAAAAAATCATCAATTTTATTCATTTAAATTTAAAATTGTACAAGGTGAAAAGGGGTCAGTGGAATGAAAAGGAAAATTCACTGAACTTTCAACTTACCTTTTCAATAAGCAGCTTCTTGCTCATTGATATGCACTTATTTAATCGTTCTTTGTATTTTTCAAGTAATTTTTGTTGTTCATCTATTTGCCGTCTGAGATCACAGTTAGCCTACAACATAAGTAAAAATAGAAAAGGTCTAGGATTTGGGTATATGAGACACTTAGGAATATTCTTACATTCTGAATAAATTACATAAAAAGAAAGGATAAAGTAAGTATCTGAGTATGATACTAAAAAAAATTTTTTAAGCATCTACTAACCATGGGATAATACTGTTAAATGCTACGTAACTGTACAGTGGAAAGTACATGGAATTTGTATCCATACACCATGGGTTCAAATCAACACCCTAAGGTATGTAACCTTGGCTAAGTCAAGCCAGTTATCTGAACCTTGGCTTATTCTTTTTATATTTCTAGAACAGGGGCAATACTATCTACTTCACTTAGTTAAAAATAACTAAAATATAGTATATAAAGTGTCTAACACTTAAAAATGAATATGAGTTCTTTTCCATCTTTTGTAACTGATAAAAGTTTTTTCTCCATTAAACTTGTGGATGGCACTACAGATGCCTACCCAACAGCAAACTATTTCCACCATCTTTCCTGGCAACAAGATATCAATTTTGTTGACTTTGTAGGAAACCATATTGCTCAGGGAAGAGGCTTTCTCTAAACTGAGGAGATTAGCTGGATTAGTCTAGTCCAGTGACAAAAGAACCTGGAGGGCTTGTTGTAATACGGATTGCTGGGTCACACTCCCAAAAGTTTCTGTGTAAGGAGGTCTGAGGTAGAGTCTGAAAATTTACTGCTAATAAATACCCCAGTAATGCTGATGCTTCTGGTCTGGGAATCAACTTTGAGAACCATAGGTCTCAATTATGGTGGAAGGCAAAAGATCGTGGCATAATATACTGCAAATGCTAGAAGAAAATACCTGCCAATTTAAATTATATACCTAATCAAAATGTTTTTCAAGGAAAAGGTAAAATAAAGAGACTCTCAGAGGACCATAGATGAAATTTAGCAAAAACAAACCCACTTCAACAAAACCCCAACAAATTGCATGTGTGACTTCAAAACTGGATTCTAACATTTCTCTATAACTACAAAGGGCCAAACATAGCCAAAAAGAGAGGATATTTCTTCAATTACAAATCAAGATTTAATATAAAGCCACAGCAATTATGATCGCCCAAATCTATTTCCTTTCTTCATTAAGTAATAAAAACCAACATTTTATTCTGGATTGGTACATACCTAGCTAAACTATCATAATGGTGACTTTAATAAATATTTTGTACCTTGATATGACCTTCAAGATAAAAGCCATACACTAAGGATAAGGGAGCAAAAAAACTAAAGGAGCCAAGATCCCCTATGAGACTGTGAAGAAATCACACCTGAGTTGCCCAGTTCTGTTCTTCTCTCAAAAAATAATATTGTATTCACTTAAAGTATTGTTGCTTATGTTATCTGTTACTAATAAAGACAATTGCTAAATGATTAAAAAAATACTGTGGTATCAGTATAGGAATACACAAATACAACATGGGACAGAACAGAGAATATAGAATAGATCTACTTATATATGGAACCTAGATTATACAATGAAACTGGCAGAAAAGAGTGGACTTTTTAAATTACATGAGCTGGGCAAATGATTATCTGTATAGAAAGAAATTAAAATGAAACTGAATTTCACACCAAACCCAAAAACAATTCCCGTGAGCATGAAAAACCAGACTATAGAAGTTTTCAAAGAAAACATCTTTTTGATCTAGAGGAACAACTTTATGATCTTAGGAGTTAAAAAAAATTAGTTCTTTTGGTATAACTTTGATAATAATTTGGTACAAACAAAACATAAACTACAAACAAAAAGACGTATTTAATCATATAAAATTTGTCAATTTGCCACTGGGAGAAAATCAATTTATATGAACAATAAAAAACTGGTATCCAAAAAAAAAAAAAAAAGCACTCCTATATACTAACAATGAGACAGAAGAAAGAGAAATTAAGGAGTTGAACCCATTTACAACTGCACCCAAAACCATAAGACACCTAGGAATAATCCTAACCAAAGAGGCAAAGGATCTGTACTCAGAAAACTATAGAACACTCACGAAAGAAATTGAGGAAAGCACAAAGAAATGGAAAACGTTCCATGTTCATGGACTGGAAGAACAAATATTGTTCAAGTGTCTATGCAACCTAGAGCAATCAACACATTCAATGCAATCCCTATCAAAATACCATCACCTTTTTTCACAGAGTGGGAACAAATAATCCTAAAATTTATATGAAACCAGAAAAGACCCTGAATAGCCAAAGGAATGTTGAAAAAGAAAACCCAAACTGGCAGCATCACAGACTTCACGCTCTATTCCAAAGCTGTAATCATCAAGACAGTATGGTACTGGCACAAAAACAGATACATAGATCAATGGAACAGAATAGAGAACCCAGAAATAGACCCTCAACTCTATGGTCAACTAATCTTTGACAAAGCAGGAAAGAAGACAGTCTCTTCAACAAATGGTGTTGGGAAAATTGGACAGCCACATGCAGAAGAATGAAACTGGACCATTTCCTTACACCATACACAAAAACAGACTCAAAATGGATGAAAGACCTAAATGTGAGACAGGAATCCATCAAAATCCTAGAGGAGAACACAGGCAGCAACCTCTTTGACCTCAGCCATAGCAACTTCTTGCTAGACATGTCTCCAAAGGCAAGGAAAACAAAGGAAAAATGAAATATTGGGACTTCATCAAGATGAAAAGCTTTTGCACAGCAAAGGAAACAGTTGACAAAAACCAAAAGACTACTGAAAGAATGGGAGAAGTTATTTGCAAATGTCTTATCCAAAATCTATAAAGAAGTTATCAAACTCAACACCCAGAGAACAAATTCAATCAAGAAATGGGCAGGAGACGCGAACAGACATTTCTCCAAAGAAGACATCCAAATGGCCAACGGACAAATTAAAAAAATGCTCAACATCACTCGGCATCAGGGAAATACAAATCAAAACCACGATGTGATACCACTTCCCACAGATCAGAATGGCTAAAATCAACAAGTCAGGAAATGACAGATATTGGCAAGGATTCCAAGAAAGGGGAACCCTCTTGCACTGTTGGTGGGAATGCAAGCTGGTGCAGCTGCTCTGGAAAACAGTATGGAGGTTCCTCAAAAAGTTGAAAATAGAGCTACCCTACAACCCAGCAATTGCACTACTAATTATCTACCCCAAAGATACAAATGTAGTGATCCGAAGGGGTACCTGCACCTCAGTGTTTATAGAAGCAATGTCCACAATAGCCAAGCTATGGAAAAAGCCCAGATCTTTATCGACAGATGGAATGGATAAAGAAGATGTGGTGTATATATATGTACAATAGAATATTGTGCAGCCATCAGAAAAAAAAAAGAAATCTTGCCATTTGCAATGATGTGGATGGAACTAGAGGGTATTATGCTAAGTGAAGTCAATCAGAGAAAGAGAATTATATGCTCTTACTCATATGTGGAATTTAAGAAACAAAACAGCGATCATAGGGGAAGAGAGGAAAAAATAAAACAAGATGAAACTAGAGAGGGAGACAAACCATAAGAGACTTAATCATAGGAAACAAGCTGAGGGTTGCTGGAGGCGAGGGGGGTGGAGGGACAGGGTTAACTGGATGATAAACATTAAGGAGGGCACGTGACAGAATGAGCACTAGGTATTATATAGGACTGAGGAATCACAGGCCTGTACCTTTGAAACCAGTAATACATTATTTGTTAAGTAATTGAATTTAAATAAAAAAATGTTTTAGAAAGTAAAAAAAAAAAAAACAAACAGCAACCCATTAAGAAAAATGAGCAAAAAACATGATCAGTTATTTCTAAGAAACACAGTTAATAAATATTTTTTAAAAGATGCTAGAAAATAAGAGAACACATAAGAAAAGATAAAAGACACTTTGTTATATCCATCAAACTGGCCAAAAAATTTATTGTATCTGATTATAATAAGCCTTAGCAAAGATAATAAGCAACAAGATCATTTACTGCCCACTGGTCATAGGAGTGTAAATTAATCCAACTGCTTTAGGGAAAATATGGCATTATAAAACAAAACTGAACATGTGCATGCCATGGACTCTGGCCATGTCTCTCTCAAGGCATATAATGTAAGACCAATTTTTCCACAATTGCCCTAGAAGACATGTACAATAATGTTCTTAGCAGAATTGTTATTAGCAAAAAGTAGAAAGAAAATGTCCACCAAGAGCAGAAAAAATATATTACGGTATATTCATATAATGCCCTACTATATATAGCATGAAATGAAAAAAGTACATGACAATTCCACATATAATGTTTAGTGAAAACAAGCAGGGCAAAAGGGTACACACAGCGTAACTTTATGGAAAGTTCAAAAATGAACTGAAGGGCGCCTGAGTGGCTCAGTCGGTTAACCATCGGCCTCTGGCTTCGGTCATGATCCCAGAGTTCTGGGATCAAGTCCCATGTCAGACTCCTTGCTCAGCGGGGAGTCTGCTTCTCTGACCCTCCCCTGGCTTGTGCACTCTCTTTCTCACATTCTCTCTCATATAAATAAATGAAATTAAAAAAAATTAAACTGAAATATGTTAAGAATGTAAAGATACATATGATAAAACCATAATAAAAGGCATAATTAATACAGAACTTAGAACAGTAGTTAATGGTAAAAGGATGTGAGAGAGTGACTGGGATGGGATCAGGAAAGGCAAACCGGATGTTTCAAAGGTATCTGTAATTGTGGTAGGATCACAGATGAGACGCTGGTTTTATTGAGTTTCTATCCCAATAGATCTCAATGCAGGCTTAAATTATAATCATCTGGAGGAGCTTTGTTTTTTTTGGAGGAGCTTCTAAAACTACCAGTGCCCAAGCCCCACATCACATCAATTTAATGAGAATCCCTCAGGATGGAGTTGAGGCATGGGTATCTTTATAAAGTGCCTCCCACCCTTCCCATTTGGTGTTCTACCGAACAGCAAGGGGTGAGAACCACTGCTTCTTACCTTACTCACATTATAAGTATTTTCTGACGTGTCCTTTTATAAAGTTTCCACTAAAAATCTCACAGGATTGCAGCAGTTACTTCATTTTGTATAATATCAAATGTCACTCAGGTTTATAACAAAATCAATTACCTTTAAAACTAACATGAAATGGCCATGTCTTATGACAGCTGATCGAATAAAAATAAATTTTACAAACTTCCCTTTATTTCTCCAACTGTTTCTCAATTCACAATTATTTATTTTTTAAAGATTTATTTATATATTTGAGAGAGAGAGAGAGAGAGCATGAGTGGGAGGGGCAGAGGGAGAGAGAGAGAGGCTCAAGCTGATTCCACTCTGAGCCCAACTCGGGGCTTAATCTCATGATTCAGAGATCAAGAGCTGAGCTGAAACCAACAGCCGGACGCTTAACCAACTGTGCCACCCAGATGTCTCCTCAATTCACATTTAAAGAGCTAATAATTTTCACTTTAAAATAGTGATTTTTCACATACTTAAAATTACCAGAAAAAGCTTATTTTTTCCCAGCTAAAGAATTTTTTATAATGCTAAGTATTTCTTCCAGTTTTATTACCGCCAAATAATTTATTCAATTTTTCCCCCCTCCATGACTTATTACTTACCCTGAGCAAGTCATCTATACGACCTTCCTTCTTTTCCAGATCCTGGTTTTTATTACTTTCTAATGCTGCTAATTTCAGCATTGTAAGATCAGTCTAAATGAAAGAAAGCTATTTTATTATCTCCATTATACATATTATTGCATGCAAATATAAAACTAGTTTAGTGCTTCTAAAAACAAAGAAAATATCTGAGTTTGTGTATGTAAAAGTTATCCCAAGAAGTCTTAGTATAGTTTTAAGTTTTAACATCTTCAGAAGTTTAAGTTCTACAAGCTTACAAAGAAACATTTAAAAAACTGATTACTAAAAGTTTTAGAATATTGTTAAGTTACTCATTAAAATTCAATATAACGACTGCTTTATGCCATCAACTGCTGCTGATTTTTGGACACAGCAAAAACTTTCATGAGCTATGTATTGACTGAAAGCAATGTACTTGTAATCCTAGCCTAAAGATCATCCAAAGAAAGAAGTTTTGATGCATGTACAATAGCCTGGACATGACCTAACAGAAAAGTCTAATGGCAATAACCTGGGGTAATAAAGGTGGCTAAGCAGAAGATCTACTCTTCCAATCCCTCTGGTCTGATATAGTAAAATCCAAAAACTGTCATATGTAAAAAGTTAAAATGAAAAACTCAGTACTCAAAATTCATAAAATCAAATAAGCATACAAGATAAATAATTTTCAAATGATATCTGTAAGTGTATAGCATATAGGAATATACATAAATATAGACACACAAAATGAACTGCTTTAATGTTCACTTATGACAAAATAATAGCTTCAGGAAAACATTGATTATATGTATTTGGATGGTATGTTAAAAAAGCAGCAGTAAACAAAACCGACATGTCACACTTGTTCTGTTTATTTAATACGCGTATAACACCTACATATTTAACCTGCACGTAACAAAGGATAAGCCGAGAGTAAATTAGGTGTTTCAATTTCTTACCCCCTACAAATTGTTTTTTTTGTTTAGCAATTAGCTTTTTTGATGTATAATTTTACCTTATGACTATGTCTAAAACAAAGAGAAGACATGTTAGTTATTTGTACTAAGTTTCTTACAAGTCATACAAAAAATTTTATTTACTATTTACCTGAGTAATTTTAAAGGATAACTGCTTTGGTTGTATAATAGGGTGGTCCCCAAAAGCTAATGCAGTAGGAGAAGGGCTATTCGGTCGGACCTCAGAAAAAGATTAAAATTTTTACATTAGCAAGAAAAACATAGGCTTTTGCTCAGCAACAACTACTTAACACTTCTCAAGTTTTTATCAAGATAACAACTGAATTAAAGCATAACTGATTTTTCAAAACTTTCAATCATCATTTATTCAAAAAGCATTCATTTTTAGAGTACCCTCCCTTACATAAGGCACAGTGAAACAACCATATATTCCCTGCCCTCGAGAAGCTTACATTCTAGAACCAAAAAAATTTTTAATGCTTTCAATATGTTATATATAATGACAAAATACATTATTTCAAAACAAAAATATTAAAAACAGATGATGATGGTTCAAGAAGTAAAACTGAAAAGATTTTAATATAGAACTACTACTACCAAGGACAATAATGCACACCCATATATAGTGTAATATCAATTTACTGATGAGTTTCATGGTTTATCTAGTTACTAGTTTTAAAACACATCATTGAAAACAGATTATATCACTGTATCAATGCCATCACTATAACTCAAAATTATTGTTGAGTCTGACACTTTATTTTGTATATGGCAATATGTTGTAGCCAAAGTACAAAAGGAGTAAGACACAACTAAGTATATGTCTACAGGCAAGCACTAAAAGGGGACACTGGAAGTAAAGCCAGGGTACTTGAAAAAAATAAGAGATACTCTGATTTTTAAAAATCTTCAATTCATTTTTAAATTACTGAAAGCCAATGCTGCTTTTCTGGTTAGACATTCAACTTTCATATAATAAAAGTAAAGAAAAGATGAAATCCAATAAGCAAAACAATGCATATAAATAAAACTAGATCTTAAAACACTAGCAACAAACCAAAAAGTTGTAAAATATTTTTTAGGCCCAAGATCCTTCTCCCACGTTGAACTAAAATGATCCAGGGATAAAGGCTGCCTCCCTTTCCCTTAAGGATTCCTAGAAAGGAATTAAGCTATACTTTAGTGGTTAAGAAATTTAATTGCTAAGAGAGTTCGAAATTAGAAACCAGTAACTGAATACGGACTGATACAAGAGTATTCGTTTTAGGGGGCGCCTGGGTGGCACAGTCGTTAAGCGTCTGCCTTCAGCTCAGGGCGTGATCCCAACGTTCTGGGATCGAGCCCCACATCGGGCTCCTCCGCTGGGAGCCTGCTTCTTCCTCTCCCACTCCCCCTGCTTGTGTTCCCTCTCTCGCTGGCTGTCTCTCTCTCTGTCAAATAAATGGGTAAAATCTTTAAAAAAAAAAAAAAAAAAAGAGTATTCGTTTTAGGCCCACAGGCTCAAAAGCATTCTTTTATAGAAACATTACTTCGTGGATATAATTAATTCAGGAAATCTTTAACTTGAAGATTAACTTGAAATCTCTCACTTGAAGAAATAAAGTTCTAACAGCATCAGATCATTACAAAGAATTTAACTTACCTCATAGAATGATTTTCTAAAAAGATAAATACAAATATGTAGAAGTTCTCAATGAAAAGTTACTCAGAATACATACATACATATACATACGTTCAGCAGACAGAAGACTACCTACAAATGTAAAAACTTACAGATGAAGAAGGAGTGGAATGTGAATGTGAATTTTGAGGAGAACGGATCGCAGGAGGTATGCCTCTTACTGGACTTGAGCCATTCCCACCTTGGTACTGAGAAAAAAAAGGAAACATCACTCTTTATTAAAATAGGTTTAGCTAGACGTTACTTTTGATATGACATTAAGAATTAATTTAAATATATCTCCTTTTAAATTAAATTCGGTAGTGATTTAAATGGGTCAAGAAAAAGCAAAACTAAGGTCAGGTACAGCCGAGTCCTAAAAGACTAGAGAGAGAATACTGATCACAGGAATGTGAAAAGACTATGTTTGGTAAGGACCTTTATTTCTTGAACATTCTGACTATAATCTGTTACTGACTCAAGATAAATAAATTTCCCCCAAACAATGAACATATATTATTTTTCCTTCTAATTTTAATACAGTTCCATCATAAATGTTTGTTGAAGCGGTAGAATCCCTAACACTCCCAAATTAACATATTTACAAGTAGGTGTTAGTGAATGTAATAAACCATCTTAAAACAGAATCATCATTTTCAAGATGTTAAAAATCCAGATGTTTGTAGTATTATATAAAAAATTTTCATAGATCAAGTCCCTTCCCTTTAACAGCACAAAATCTTATAAAAATCAATCCTTTCTTTCATGCACAACATGCATTACAGCGCATGACCTAGGTGCACATGAAGAGAAGCCACCTAATGTATTCCACAGCTACCTTTCAAATTTCTCATGTTTCTCTACCAACAATAGAAGGACAAAACTATTCACCACTACTGGCTTCCTGTCATGGTATTAAGAGAAGACAAGAGATAGGGACCTCCTAGTGTATCTTCCTGTAACCTAGGGACTTCGTCTAATTTTTTTTTTTTTTAATCTACAGTGCCTAGCAGAACTTGTGGCACTTGAGGAGCACCCAAGATTTATTTATTTGAATTGATCCAACCTTTGGCAAAGCTTGTTAATTGATATTAACACTGAGGGACTGACCTTAACTAAAGAGTGCTAGGTCAACAACACTAAGACCATGGTCTGCAACAGTTTTACCGTAGATTCTGTAAATTCTTAGCAATTAAGAAAAACAATGGATGGTAAAAAAAAATTTTTTAATGCAGCCCTTCCCCTGATTGGCAAATTCTGCTCTCACACTCAAGTAAATATAAATATTTTTCAACTGAGTAGATCCTGTTTGTTGTTTTAACAATCATATTAACATTCTGTAATGTAAAAGTGGTAGCCAAAAGTATTTCTGTGTAGAAGTAACAAAATATTCTAAACTGGGTAAGAATCTAAATTTACCACTATTTATTATTTTCAGGGGCTCTTAGATTCACACTTCTATCATTTAATTTCCATCTACTGGGCTCAAATGTTGCTGTGGTGCTATCATAAAGGCTGCAATGACAGTACAAAACAGTTCTAACCTAGAGGCTATGAGACTTTAGCTGCTCTTTTTGTTCTTCTATTTATGTTTTTTTTTTTTTTAAAGATTTATTTGAGAGCAAGAAAGAGGGTGCACACTCGCACATGCGAGCACAGAGGAGAGGGAAAGAGGGAGGAGAGAATCTTAAGCCGACTCCATGCTGAGTGCAGAGCCCTACATGGGGCAGGAACTCATGACCCTGAGATCACCACCTGAGCTGAAACCAAGAGTCGGCCGCTCAACCAACTGCACCACCCAGGTGCCCCTCTTTGCTCTCCCATTTAGAATTTGACTTTAAATAGGCAACTTTACATCTCTGGTCCTCAGTTTCCTCATCTGTAATATAGAAACACCAATACCTACTGTACCTATCTCCTGGGTTGTCATAAGAAACTATGTGAAAAAGCACTCTGAAAATTATGAGGCTCCATTCCAATGTAAAAGTAAATTTTAAAGCTCCTAGGAAGACAGGACATTACTGCTCTAATCAAGTAGATAAACAAAAGTTGACCTTGTGCTTCAAAGAAATTATTTCAGCCCATAGTAAAATTATATTAAGAACTGGAGATATTTGTTAATAAACTTACTTCAAAATAGTCACTAATTTTGTGGCCACGTCCCCCAATACTTTTTCCTAAAATATAAAAGTAAAAAATTTTTACAGATTTAAAGTTAGTCATGACTATTTATCATATACTGTATCAGAAAAAAATAATGTGTCAAACTTAATTTCTCTAATACACATAAAAATCACCTGTTTAATAAAAAAGAACATGATATTTTAGCTGGTTAGTGAGGGACATTGAAAAAATTATATTAAGAGCCCTCAAAGGGTAAGATGCCAATTTCAGAAATCCAAAAATTAAATGACATTTCAAAAGAAACATGTCAATTTTTAAAGTTCCAATGACTGGAGAATCAAATAAATAAATGACATTAAAGGATCTTGTTTTTAAAGCTACATTATTCATACTGCTTAATGACTACTAATTTCATAAAAGCTAATCAATGAATAAAAAAACAGAAGTAGCAACTGCATAACTGACACACCAATTAATACCCGTAAATAATAAAAAAGCTTTGATTAACACAAAACCATACAAACTGACAATAACATGCTTTAACATTAATGTTATTTTGTTAAATGTTTTGATTTTCTAAAAAGTATTCCCAAATTAATAAGATGTTTTTTAATAGACTAGATTTTAAATATTGCTCGTATAACCATATTGATAAAGTGGTCCAAATCATTACGTATCACAGTTCTTTAATTAAAAGTTTTGCTCCAAAATGAACTCTTCATCACTTTTACAATATTAAGAAGGTGCTAAGAAATACAGTGTTAGAGATACTTTTTTGGATGAAAGGCACCCACCCTTCAATGGAACTATATAAAATACATGATTTCTTCAATACAAAGAAAAACTGACAATACCATGAAGTCAAAAGCTTTGGATGATACAAACATACACATTTATCAATTCAATAGCGACTTATATTCATTTATTCATTTATTTTATTTAACAAATATTTGAGTGGTTACTATATGCCAGGCATTACTGAGATGAACAAAGGTTACATTTAAAAGTTCAACAACCTTAAATTCTTTTGTGGAACAAGAAAAATCAAGTTAAGTACTCAGGACTATAAATGGTACCTAGAAAGTATGAACAGTTTTGTACAGATTTACTTAGAGGTCAGAAATGATTGTAAAGGTTTTACAGGCATACCTTGTTTCATTGAATTTCACTGATACTGTGGGTTTTTGTTTTTGTTTTAAACACAAATTGAAGGTTTGTGGAAACCTTGCATTGAGCAAGTCTATAGGCACCATTTTCCCAATAGATAGCATTTGTTCATTTCATGTCTCTGTGTCACATTTTAGTAATTCTCACAATATTTCACACTTTTTCATTACTATGGCAATTTGTTATCAGTGATCGCAAAACTCACTAAGAGCTCAGATGACAGCATTTTTAAGTAATATATATATATATATTTTTAAAGATTTTATTTATTTATTTGACAGAGATAGAGACAGCCAGCGAGAGAGGGAACACAAGCAGGGGGCGTGGGAGAGGAAGAAGCAGGCTCATAGCAGAGGAGCCTGATGTGGGGCTCGATCCCGTAACGCCGGGATCACGCCCTGAGCCGAAGGCAGACGCTTAACTGCTGTGCCACCCAGGCTCCCCTTAAGTAATATTTTTAAAATTAAGTTATGTATGATGTTATTTAGACATAATGCCATTGGCACACAACAGACTACAGTATAAACATACTTTTATATACACTAGAAAACTAAAAAATTCATTTGACTCTTTTACCACAATACCTGCTTTATTGTGATGGGTCTGGAACCAAACCTGCAATATTTCTAAGGTATGCCTATAAAGCCAAGGAATTTTCCTTCCGCCTATAACAACTCTCCTGCAGATTCTGAAGAAGATGCTATTCTTTAATGAAGATAGAGATGGTTTTGGTTGCCCATCCAGAAGCTATGTCCCTAGTTCTTTTTCCCTAACTGAACACAAACTTGGCTCTGTTAACATTCCCTCCCCCTACACACCACATGTAATATCAGGGAAAGCTAACTCCTATCTGGCCTCCATCCTCATTCCCCTCCCCTCCTGACCAGAAATCCATTTTTGTTCAGGTATCAATGATCCCTTCTCCACAAAGCCTACATTTCTAAAAGGAACTTTTACCCACTTTCAATTTCAGAGATGGTCCTGGTTTTTCTAAGGGTAATAGTACATCTGTTGGACATAACTGGGTACAGAATGAATGGACTCATGACTCAATTCTGGCTGACAAGATTACAGGAGAGGTTTGCTCTGGACTTGAAGAAGCTCACCTTCAAAGAAAAGGGGGGGGGGGGACAGAATGCCAACCTCTCTATAGCAAATACAAGTGTGAAAGCTCAAACAAGTAAATCCAGTCAAAATTGGCAACCATTTTAAAAACATAAGAAAAACAGGTAATTCTTGTGGATAGCAGACCACAAAGAAATAAACATAAAGAAATAAACATGGATTCTTAAAAACATAGGTTGAACCAACCAACCCAGAAGTCCCACCCTAATTTGGGACCTGCTTTTAAGTGAGTTTTTAAATCTAAAGTTAAAACTATCAGAACTAATGTAGCTTTACACTAAATAAAGCTCCAAGTCCACTACCTACAACCCAGTGCACCAAAATTGAGCTTTGAGCGGACTGAGATACAAAGTACCACACATCTACAGAAAGATGCTAGAGTGACTTAACTTCTTCCTTCCACACAGATAGTTGCTGCAAATATACTCCTTGATGCCAGTGCCACATGTAAGTACTAGTAAGCCATGGGTTCCTGGCCCTAGTCCTTAAAGCTAAAGAGTGGCTCTAAAACATGTAATCATCTGTATAAAGTCATTATATATGACTTAAGAACCAATTTATTGTATTTAATTTTGAGCAGGCAAATTAAATGACAATACTATTTTGTTGTCCATTGTAAGAGTTTTGGAGATGACTTGAAAATCATCTTCTTAACCTATATCACAAAGGGTAGGTATGCAAGAAAGAATGAAGAACAGGTATGGAAAGAAAAAGATGATGCTTTAATAAGCATCTCAATCATTTTTATACATTTTTTCTTTTTTAAATAAAAGAAATAAGCAAGCTTTCAGTACCTGCACTTTAAAGTGACATCTAAAGTTCTTATTCAAAGACAAGAAGCCATTTCAAAACTGTAATTCAGATAAAGAAAAATGAAAGGTGATAAGGTAACGTTTGCCAGGTTTGGACAGGATATTTGCCTTTCTAATGCCCAGGTAAGTAAGCAAACAAACAAAGGAAATGTCAAAAAGCCTACAAACAGTAACCATACACTACCTGTGGTACAAAAGATTTCAATTTCATATTATTATTATTTCTTATAGAAAGTACATTTATAAACTATTATTAACGCATAAATTTATAACAGCTATAGAAATGATAAAAACACAATATTATTTTTACAGTTAAGTTATTAATTGACTAAAAATCAGATTAATTATAAATACTTATTTGGCTCTGAAAGATTTTGCTTCACTTACCCTGACTACTTTCATTCTGGTTTTCTGCTTTTCTCTTTCTTCCTCTGGATGATTCCGATTGTTTCTTCTCTGGTGTCTACAGAAAGCAAGTTAACAGAATTTAAAGTTACAGTTTTTACATACATAATTATTACAGTCAGTATAAAAATTATTTTTATTTTTAAAACAAAAACTATTTTGTTCAATAGTGCTCATGCGATATAAATGTATAGTTACCTATATACAATTTAAAAGATAGAATTTCCTACTACGTAAATTTTAAATATTCAAAGTATAGAAGTCCTTGGACACATTACTTGAAATTCACATTTACAGAATTTGACCTGAGATGGATGAAAAATCTGAGAGTAAGCAACCTTATAAAGCACCCTTCAAATTCTTAACTGGATGGGCAAAAAAACAATAAAAACAAGTAAAGAAAAAAACCTTCTGTTTTTCCTATTAGTTTTCTATTATTCACACATATTTAGTCTATAAAAGTAAACTTGGATGAAAAATAAACGGAGAACTCAAACCCCAATATATATACAATCCCTACAATTATTATCTAACAATTACAGCAAACTCATAGATTATGCTCTAAATCAGGGGGCAGCAAACTACAGCCCAATGGCCAAATCTCGCTAGCCACCTGTTTTTGTAAGGCCCATTATCTAGGCGTGACTTTTACATTTTTAAATAACTGAAAAATTTAATAATTAAAAAATACTGTGATATGAAAATTTTAAGAAATTCAAATTTCAGTGTGCATAAATAAAGTTTTGTTGGAACACAGCCACACTCATTCATTTATGTACTGATATGGCTGCTTTCACACTATCACTGCAGAGTTAGTTCCCAGAGAGACTATATGGTCCACACAACCTAAAACATCTGGCCCTTTACGGAAGAAGTCTGCAGATCCCCAACCCTAGATGACTGCTTGTTCTCAAATAACCATTTTCATCAGGCTAAAATAACAAGTAATTTTTGTGGAGTCTGACAAACTGTTGTGCTTGGTTAAAAATTAAAACTAAGAGCAAAAAGCACAATGCAATGGCACAAGGCCCTCAAATTCTAGAAGCTTGGCAAGTATGTCTGGTGGCAGAACAGAGAATGTTTGAATGAATGAAACATCAAGGCAACTTAAAATAAATCTCTAAAGGCAATGCAGTCCCCAAACAAGAAAGGGAAATAATCCATATTTTGTCGTCTCTGAGTAGTCTATGATTAAACAGTATCAGTGACAACACATAACCTAACTTGTGTTGAGCATCTATGATTCCTCTTCAGTATGATCATGGGGATTTTAAGTTCTCTCACCCCAGTTTGTCAACATGATAACAGATTCAGATCAGAGAAGATGAAGTGAATGTTCTAGTGTCTGTATTCTTTAACAACAGGAGTTCTATCATCTCACATCTCACCCTCCCATTTCCTCATGCCTAGCATACAGTTATCACTTAATACATTAATATTAAATAATTTACTCAAGGTAACCAGGATTTAAATCAAATTCAGTTCTGTATTTCCAAGTCCTAAATGCTCTTTTTATCTCTATATGACATGCTACGTGCCCTATGTGAAGAACTGAATGCATCAACTACACATTTCAAAATTTTATCGTTTATAAATAGAATTATGTCCAATAACTGCCAAATGTTGTCATAACACAAAGCAGAGATCTTAAAGAAATCCACCCTAACTGGTGATCTACTCAGGAGGTACACTGATGTACTAGCAATTTAGGGTAAATAGCTCATTAGTTATCAGACTCAGACAAATAATAACCAATCTTCTCTTTTCCTCAAAATAAAAACAACACCAAATTAAAAATTCTAACCTAACATTTTTATATAGAACCCTAAAATCTATCTTAAAACAAAAGAGATTCCCAAACATATATTCACATACTTCCTTAATCTATGTTTAAAAAAAATGTAATTTAAGATCAAGAAAATACGGTTTTTCACAACAGTTTAATGTTGAACTAATTTTTAAGCATGGCAGGATCCCATGGGAATTCCATCTTAAATCCTAACTAGTTACTTTTGAATAAACAACAACAAAAAATCACACAGAATAATACAATTCTGAAAGTTACACTGGAAACATTTTCTACCTAAATAGTTCCATATCTTTTTCTAAAATACATTCCAAGGAACACTGGATCAGTTAGGTTGAGAAGCTACATTTTAAATGCAGAGGACAGCAGGATGGTTCAACTGGGGTAAACAAAGTTAGATTTATTTATCACAAAGCTTCTAAATGCTAACATTCAGTGGCTATCTCCAAAAGGGGAATGGGATGAAAAATTACAGTGTATGAAGAAATTCTTAAACTTATCTGGAATAACATTCATTAAACACTGTACTGGATATATATTTGAAGAAGATATTTAAGGTCTTTTTTTTTTAAGACCTATAGATTACTTAAGTAAAAACTTTGAGGCAAAATTTCCCTACCTGAATTTTAAATGTGATAGAATGGGAAAGTGGGACAGTCCTTCGAGTGAAATGTCATTTTGTTAAAAACAATAAACGAAAAAACCCAAATGCATAATTATTACAGTTAAAAAAAACTCAAAAAGGCAACAGGTTTACCTCCTTTAAAACCAGAGAAGAGTTTGAGGAAGGAGGGGAGAAAAAAAGGATGACAAGACTAAAATTAATTTTAAGGCTATATGACTAATGTGGGTAAAGAATTTGGAAATAGGTAATAAAAAACTGAAAAGTTAAACAAAATAAAAAACAAAAAAGGAAAACCAAGACATAAGTAAATTCCCCTAAAAGTAAACATTTCTATTACGAACAGACCATATTTTGTCCCATTCTATAAACCCTAATCTTTTTTCACCCATGTCGTAGTATTACCACCTCATTCCTCACTCTCACCCCAGGTTATTTTAGACTTGTTCTGTCAGCCCAAAATAACCATAATTTCCTAAAAACCAAGTACCATGGGTCTCTGAAGAAGCACCAATTGAGACTAAGAATCAAACTCTGGGTCCATATTTACCATAACTCTCATGTTATTTAATCCAAGACCCAAATTTTTGAGCAGTTTTTTTTTTTTTAATAGTCTCTATGCCCAACATGGAGCTCGAGTTCACGACCCCAAGGATCAAGAGTCACATGCTCTACTGTCTGAGCCAGCCAGACACCCTACTCTCGTCAATTCTAAATGTGGTAATATGGGTATAGGATTGTGGGGATTAAGCAAGAAACACACCAGAAACACAATACACCATCTGGAACAGTTATGTACTCTATAAATGTCAGCAAGCACCCAATAAATTTTCTTATCTGAATGGCTATCCTATTATTCCAAATACCTGCGTACTTTCCTATTTCAAAATTTCAATCATGTGTCACCCGTTAAATGATTAGCAGTTTCTTCCCTAACAGCTTATAAATAACTTGTAGGGCTTGCAAAATAAGCAATGTTTCCTCTTTAAGGTCCCATTCAACTCTCCTCAACCATAAGCCACAGAACCAGCAGTCTAGGCCCTAAATATTATATCACTAACCTCAGGAAAATGTGCATTAGTTTTTTTTGGTTTTAAATTTAAATCTGAACAATACCTATATTAAACAAACAAAAATTCTCAGTGAAGGTTACTGCTAACAATTCTCCTGAGTCACTCATTTCTACATGGCTTTGGGAATTTAGAACCTTGGGGATTTAGGATATGCAGAAATATACCAAATATTTAATCTCTAAATTGGCTCATCCGTGAAGAAAAATTCAGAATGCTGCTATCTGCAATTTTCAAACTGTACTCCAGAGATACCTTAGGAAAGGAGGTTGTGCCTCAAAAGACATTAAAGAAGAGGAAAAGGGAAGGAAGGAGCAGGTGGCTGAGCTAAGGCTCTAGCCTATCAAAGACACATCCTCATCCTATCACCACCTACGTGCTTGCAAACACAGCATCCCTCATTTTAACACACTGAGGTTCCATATTAGACTTACTTTGAAGAAAGAGTTCTATGGCTTAAAAGAGATTTGAAAAACCACTGATCTTGACCAGTGATTTCCTAGAGAATCCAAGGGTCATCAACCAGGCCAGCTTTGCATTTGCACAAGGCGTAAAATTTGCGCATATCGCGTATTTTACAGAATGTTTCAAGTTTATTACTCTTGCTGATGCGGTAATTTCTTTCTTTTCTTCTCTGTTTTTTTCCCTCGACTATTGCATTACAGTTGACCAGAAAATGAAGGCAAAATAAATATGGAAAGCAAAATAATATAATATAGCTTTATTTACTTTTAAAGATTTATTCATTTGAGAGAGAGAGCACAAGTTAGGGGAGGGCCAGAGGGGGAGAGAGAATCTCAAGCAGACACCACGTTGAGCATGGAGACTAACGCGGGGCTCCATCTCACGACTGTGATCATGACCTGAGTTGAGACCAAGAGTCAGATGCTCAACCAAATGCACCACCCAGGTGCCCCTGATTTGGCTTTTAAAGTAAAGGTGGAAAGAATACCGCAATTATAAAAAGTCAAAGAATTATGTCATACAATGAAACAGTGGTTAGGAGAAAATGATTAAAGGAGAGAGTGGTGCTATTCAAATCAATTTAGCTTTATAAATGCTCATTTGTAATCATACCAAAATCTCAATGATTACTCTGGCATTTAAACGTTCTAAGATATTAGTGAGAATTTACATGGTATTTTCTAGCAGTTGAAAAGTATGTTCAAAAAACAAAGACAAATCTAAAGGACTCAAGAGGTGATAGTGATATAATTAAACTAATGCTTCTATCTTATTTAGAATTTAAGCCAGTGATTATTAAATGAGGTTTTCAAATCTAATATGGGATCTTGTTTTATCTGGCTCCTTATTTTTAAAGTAAAAATAAATGTGTTTCTTCAATGCAAATAAGACAAAATATAAAAAAAACTACACTTTTAACACTGTCACAGAAGGAGAGAGAGAAATCAATATGGATTGTGCCATGATAACAGACACCCACCTCTATCAGCCTCCAAAGAGATATTTAAAATTATTGGCATATATTATAGGAAATTTTAACAGTATGTGAAGAGATACCATCACGAAAGAGGAGGGAATGGATATTAAAAGTTATTCTTTACCTCTACCTTAAGTAGAATTCATCAGCTCTGACTGGACAACAAAAAGAAAAGTCAGAGATCATCATCTCTACAAAATTACTACAGTTAATAGACACAGATATATTTAATCTTTTCCCATTAAATGAGAAAATACTTTAAAATAGAAAGAAAAGTGGGGTGCCTGGGTGGCTCAGTTGGTTAAGTGTATGCCTTCAGCTAATTTATGATCCCAGGGTCCTGGGACTAAGCCTCACGTTGGTCTCCCTGCTCAACAGGGAACCTGCTTCTCCCTCCTCCTCCTCTGCCCCTCCCCCCAAGGCTTGCAAGCCCGCTTTCGCGCTCTCTCTCACTCTCAAATAAATAAAATCTTTTAAAAAAACAGAAGGAAAAGTTACTTTTATTAAATAATATCCATAAAAAATATTCAATCTTCCATCTTGTCAGAATGTATTTTTTCCAACTGATTCATTTAGCTACAGACTAGTTTCAAAAATACAACTCACTGGCTATTTCCATGATTCATAGAGTTATTCAGGTATCAAATTTAAGGTCACTGTACTTTGAACAAATGGCATGACACATTTTTTTTGCCTGAAGCTGGCAATGCCAATGTTCAATTTTATTCCATATTTCTAGGCAAAATTTGTTGAACTATATGTAAGAAAGGAAAACGCTGGAGAAATCTGTTACTTTAATGGCACATATCAAAACAGCACTGAACTAGAAAGGAAAATCTGGAGCTTTATAAAAATAGTCAATGTAAAATAGATGTTCTATTCAAGAATATCAAATGTACAAGATACTGTTTCTCCCACCCTTTTGCTATAAAAATTTGGTTAGAATAATGCACTGTAAGAAAACTAAAATTCTATTGTAAAAATTTCCTTGCTGCTTTGCATTCAATTTACATTTAGATAAAACTATCATGAAACATGTACATCCTAATTCAAGGATTTTGAGCTGGCAGGACCTGAAATTCACAGTCTGTCTCTGCCCAAGAGTCAAAACTTTAATATGGAGAACGATTGTTATCTGGAAATGTTTGCTTGAATCTTTGACACCTAAAAGAAGATCTTTGCTAACATTGCTGATTTCAATATTTACTATAAAAAGTTCATGTATGCAACATTTTGGGATCCTATCATGAAATAAGAGCACTTCCTTGCTGTTTGAAGTAAATCCAATTAACACATCAGCAATTCTGAGTGTAGCCTATTTTCTGCTGTACTGCCTTTATTATTTAATAATATGTACTATCAAACATGGTAGAGAGCCAGTAAGACAAAGTTGGGTAACTACCCAACAAAAATGTATGCTGTCTTACTGTACCAGCTCACATCATTTTTAAAAGCCTGAAGGATTTTTACTCCCCTCACAAATAGACAATATCCACAAGCACATGAGCACCTAAAAGAACTGTTAATACTAATGCAATCTTACTCTCAATTTTTTTTTTTTAAAGATTTTATTTATTTATCCGACAGAGATAGAGACAGCCAGCGAGAGAGGGAACACAAGCAGGGGGAGTGGGAGAGGAAGAAGCAGGCTCCCAGTGGAGGAGCCTGATGTGGGGCTCGATCCCACAATGCCGGGATCACGCCCTGAGCCGAAGGCAGACGCCCAACCGCTGTGCCACCCAGGCGCCCCTTACTCTCAATTTTTAAAAGCTACCTTAACTTGCCATCCTCACAGCCTGACTTCTCAAGCGCCTATCATCTGGACCCATTTTAATTTGCATTCATGTATGTTTAAAGGAGCATACCAAGTCTTCAATATTGATGAAATGCAAATTTATTTACCATTTTCCTACAATTTACAAAGCGTAACTATTTCTTGGCATTTTCCCCTTCTCTGGCTTTCCCTTTAAGGCTTTATTTGTTGAACAGTATAAACCAAAAATGAAAATAAAGTTGGACTTTCTCTACTATTCATATGATCTTTTAAGTTTTCAAATCATACAATCAGAATAAAACAGACATATAGAGCAACTGCTGTGGGAGGAAAAAGCAAATTTTCAAGATAACTTATTCTGGAAATGTTGGCATTTTGAGAGTACTTACAATAGTAAAATTTAGAACAGTGATTTCACAACTTTTCTCCCGGTGTGACACTCATGATGGAATAAAACATACTCCTGTATAATATCCCTATAGACATTTCCCTGAACATGAATCCCTAGATCCTTAAAACAATTTACTTCTTTGGGACAGACACTTTTAGGTGTAAATGTTGTGTCACAGAATATGCACACTAAAAATTTTAAACGTATTGCCAAAGTACATTTTCAAAGGCAGTATCAATCTACACTTTCACTGTGAGAATGCCCACCAACCTTTAAATATCTGTCTACCTGATGTGTTTAAAAAAAAAAAAAGTGGTATCCCATTGTTATTCTCTATAGCAATACATTTATAACCCCAAAAAAGTGAGTTGTTTTTTAAAAGAAATTGTTCTATCGTTCAAATATTAGCACGGATTTTCAATGTTACAATACATCATAATCACTTACAAAGCTTTTATTTAAAGCTCATGCTGAAGTCTCCATTCCAAATTTAACCATCTCTGGAGAGAGACCAAAGGAATCCTTACTTTTAAAGAGCTCCAGGGACGCCTGGGTGGTGCAGTCAGTTAAGCGTCCAACTCTTGGTTTAGGCGCAGGTTGTGATCTCAGGGTCATGAGATGGAGCCCCATGTCAGGCTCCACGCTCAGCTCAGAGTCTGCTTAAGACTCTCTCTTCCCTCCCAAATAAATAAATAAATAAATAAATAAATAAATAAATAAATCTCATTTAAAAAAAAAAAAAAAGAGCCCAAAAGTGATGCCAGTGTATTAGCAGTAGGTAACCTATATATACAATAAGAAGTCCTGCATATTCCACATTGGAAATTGTCTAAAATTAAGAAATTATTCTTGGGGCACCTAGGTGGCTCAGTCAGTTAAGAATCTGACTCCTGATTTCGGCTCAGGTCATGATCTCATGGGTTGTGAGATAAGAGCCCAATGCTGGGCTCCGAGCTCAGCAGGAGTCTGTGGCAGAGTCTCTCCCTTTGCCCCTCCCCCCATCCACACACAAGCCCTTGGGCACTCTCTCCGTCTCTCAAATAAATAAATCTTAAAAAAAAAAGAAAAGAAATTATTCTTAATATAATCTTCTATTAAAAATTAAAGACCTAAATTGTGGCATACAGCAGAAAACTCATTAGGATATAAGAAGTCTAATGAGTTGTCATGGTTACTCAGTTATTTTAGAAAATGAGAATTAATCATACTACTATGTTCTGCTGACATAAAAATACATCTAATATTTTTAAAACTCTACTATAGTATAACATACTGAAGCCAAATTTCTCAGTAATATCAGCTTGTGCTGACTGCCCTTAAAATCCAGACTAAAAGCCGCATTTATCAGATAAAATATTTGTGAAATGCTGTTAGTCCAGGCATATCTTGGGATTGGCAAATTTGATGTTACTATAAATCATCTTAAATATAAATATTTCCAAAAAAGAATACCATTTGTTTTTCAAAAGACTAGCTAGGATCATTTAACTCATGAGTTACACACTATCGTAGTTATACAGAGAGAGCAGAGTGTAGACACAGTAGTTGAGAGCATCACTTTGAAACAAAACAGATACTTTGGAATTAGAATTTTGACTGTTAACTTACTATCCATAGGCAAATTAATTAACCTCTCCAGGCTTCTGTTTCCATACTTAGGAGCTGCGAAACTTAGAAGAGCTGTAATCTACCCTCCTACATTGTTGGTGGGAATGCAAGTTGGTACAGCCACTCTGGAAAACAGTGTGGAGGTCCCTTAAAAAGTTAAAAATTGAGCTACCCTATGACCCAGCCATTGCACTACTGGGTATTTACCCCAAAGATACAGACGTAGTGAAGAGAAGGGCCATATGCACCCCAATGTTCATAGCAGCAATGTCCACAATAGCTAAATTGTGGAAGGAGCCGAGATGCCCTGCAACAGATGACTGGATTAAGAAGTTGTGGTCCATATATACGATGGAATATTACTCAGCTATCAGAAAGAACGAGTTCTCAACATTTGCTACAACATGGACAGCACTGGAGGAGATAATGCTAAGTGAAATAAGTCAAGCAGAGAAAGACAACTATCATATGATTTCTCTCATCTATGGAACATAAGAACTAGGATGATCGGTAGGGGAAGAAAGGGATAAAGAAATGGGGGGTAATCAGAAGGGGGAATGAAACATGAGAGACTATGGACTATGAGAAACAAACTGAGGACTTCAGAGGGGAGGGGGGTGGGGGAATGGGATAGACCGGTGATGGGTAGTAAGGAGGGCACGTATTGCATGGTGCACTGGGTGTTATACGCAACTAATGAGTCATCGAGCCTTACATCGGAAACCGGGGATGTACTGTATGGTGACTAACATAATATAATAAAAAATCATTAAAAAAAAAAAAAAAGAAGAGCTGTAATCTAGCTCCATAGGCAACATGCTCAAACTATTCTCTCTCCTTCGTTAATGGGGTGGTTCTCAACCAGAGGATATTTGGCAATACCTGGAAATACTTTTGGTTGTCACAAGTGAGGGAGGGGCAGTTGGGGGGGGGGAGCGTGCTACAAATACCTAATGTGTTAGGCAGAGATGCTGCTAAACATACTACACTCACAAGACAACCCCACTCCACCTCAAGAACTATCTAACCCCAAATGTCAATAAGGTTAAGGTTAAGGAAACTTGCTTTGATGAATATGCAAGAATCCTTTGTGGTTGTTGACACAAAACTACCTGTATAGTATGCTACAAAGATGTGATGTTAGATTTATTCATTCAACAAATATTTACTGAGCATACAATATGGTCAAGCACTATACCAGGTTCCACTTTTAAAGTATCTTAGAATGACTTGGCGTTTTTCTCTTGCAATCTTATTTTCATCAATCAGCTTAGAACGTTCTTGTTCTAAAACCAACCAACCACTGACACTAAAATGCACTTGTATAAAGGGAAACATTTAACAGCTATTATTTGCCGGCTATGGGTTACAAAACATTATTTCAAGATTTCATGATTTATAAGAAAGCGAAAGATTATCTACACAGAGTATATCAGAACTTCCAAGCAGGAAGTTCTTTTTACTTTGAAAAAGCCTCCCAGTTGACTCTGACACACATATTCCTCCACCTTTATGGAAAGAGGGGCAAAGAGCCAGTATCAGACCCACATTTGATTCCCAGTTCACTTTTCCTTCTAGGAGACTAAGGACATATATATTCAACCAAGACAGACCGAGACTAAGGACATATATATTCAACCAAGACAGACCGAGACTAAGGACATATATATTCAACCAAGACAGACCCACTTCCTTTGCTGCGAACCCTATCATATAGCATATGTTAGGGTAAGACACTCTAACTTTTAGATGAATATAGCTCCTATAAGAGCATGTCCTTTAATGTATAGTGGTAGAATTAAATAAATAGAGTTTTCTCTTTTTAAATAAAAGGAAATTTTACAGAGTAATTCCAGGTATTTCACAGGAACTTTTAAAGCTTATAATTTAGAAGTATGATTATTATGTGGGAGAGGAAAAAAACAAACTTAACTCCTCTACTAAGAAAATATCTTTATTACTGTTATAAAATACACCATTTTGCATGCACACAGATTACTCTCCTTCAAGAGGACATTGTTTTTACCTATGTTTTATATTATATACAGCAACACTGTTATATACAATGTCTCAGTAAAACAATTAACATAGTAATAGTAAGATTTTTGGTTTGGCCCACCTAACACAGTAAGAAGTAATGAGAAAATACTACCAACACGAAGATAAGAAAAAGATGGAGGAACCCATCAAGTAGAATACTACCAAAATCCTTATCAGGCTAAAACATTCTAGAAAATAATGCAGGCAGCAGGATAAAAGAGTATTTCTTAAAACTGATGAGGGCACTAGATATCTAACAATCTTGAGGAGCTGAACAGATTTAAACAGAATAAAGTCAAAAACAAGGTAATTCACCTAGGGGAGGAATAGGCATGAAAATGTAACTTTCAGGGATACTTAACTACACATCACTAAATTCATTTTTCAAGTTTTCATCTTTCTTATGGGGTATTCAGACTAAGACATTAAAAAAAAAGCTCTCTCTGGGTTATAACAAATACATATAGACAACTAAAACCTTAAAGACTTTTTAAAAAAAATCTATCTAAAACCTAAAATTTAAGGTCAGTATTACCTCTATTTTCAAATAGAATCAAATTTCCAGTCAATCTTGGATACCTAAGTATGCACTGAGCAAACATTTAAGCCAAACATTATTAAGAGGTCAAAAAGTAAATATAAAAAGTAGAAATGGGTATGAGTAGAAACGAGTTAAAAACAGGAAATACTCTTACCACTCTCCTAATTCAGCAAATTTACTAATATCAGAAGATAACCCATTTAAATCAATTTATACATGTGTATGTGTAATTTTTAAACACCCTTTTCAACAAAGGAGATTTTATGTTAAAAATAACCTATTAAAGAACTCTATAAACAAATATCACTAATTCTAGAAAGGGAAATAATGCCCTTCTAAAGTCAGGTTCAACCTAGTTTTAGGTCTAATTCCCTGGTGTTCTTAATTTCTACTTCCTCCAAAATATGAAAATAAGAAACCACACATAACATGGTCCTTTGAAAATTCTTCTAAAAAAAGAACAAAGTATTAATGCTTCAAACTATCTTTAATAACATCACTTCAACTCAAATGAGAAAAAAAAATCTCATTTAGGTTTCAAGATCACTTCTAGAAACTTAATTCAAATGACAAAGCTAATCAGAACTTTCACAAAATGACCTTCATTAATCAACATTAGAGGTAAATTAAGATAATCAAAGCACCATATCATATTTTTCTCTCATTACGATCATTACAATTCTGAAAATGGATCTAAATTTAAGTGTCGATGTACAACTATCCTAGCTTCCATGTATCTATAATTAAAATCCTTAGTCCTCAAATCTCAGAAATCAAATATACTTGGACCAAAAATAAACAGTAATTCAATGCTAGTGGACAAAGGGTTAAAGAAGTGGTAATTAATTACTCAAAAGGAAGGGGGTAAAAACTGGCTCTAGAAAGAGAAATAAATTCTCTTAATATGTTCAACACTGGGGTGCCTGGGTGGCTCAGTCAGTTAAGCGTCTCAGGGTCCTGGGATTGAGGCCAGCGTTGGTCTCCCTGCTCACCAGGAGTCTGCTTTTCCCTGTCCCTCTGCCACTCACCCTGCTTGTGGTCTCTCTCTCTCAAATAAATAAGATCTTAAAATTAAAAAAAATAAAAAAATAAAAAAATATAAAAATATAAAATGTTCAACATCAATGATTCAGGTTACATAGAAGAATTATAAAAGATGAATATTAAAGATTAAATTGAGGCAAAAATAACTTGATGTGTGTTTGCTTTACCAACATTATTATGTAAGATGTTGTATGTAAGCACACAGGTACAAATAACTGTGTTTCTCCAACATTATTAAAGATGATATAATTCAATCATATTTATATTCAGTCACAAATATTTCAACCTTAGTATGAAATAAAATAAGACAGAGTAAGATAAAATACATTCTAGGACATCCAAAAGGAGAGGTGGAGGAGAGTTATGGTATTACTGTTCATTATAAGTTCCAAATGCGCTATAAGAAAATTTATCTTAGCATCTTGAGGTAAGGATGAGTGGGGACGGTAAATGCAAAGAATTTAGAGAAAGCAGAGAAGGTCTTTGTGCTTAGTTAGAGATGGGTCCTTGAAGAAGAACTGCAAATACGCGAATCAGGCAGATTTTAACTTTTAACCTGGAAAACACTGATACCCAAGAAATATGGGCTCCTTCTCTTATCCTCATAAAATAATCTGGACTTTTAGCCAGCAGACAACACGCACAGATCTTGTTTCCAACTCCTTCAGGCATTCTAAAACATTTAAAATAAGATGAATGGCCATCTCCCTTCATCCCCTGCAAACTCTCTTTCTGGTCCCTCCTATAAAATTTTTATTTTGGGAGTTTTGTAAAGGAGACAATATTCCTTAAAAAAATGATCTTCCCAACTCAGGTTCATTCCCTTCAGTTCTATCCTCTACACTACAAACTGGGGGAGCATCTTCATCTCTACTTTGCCTTTTGTTTCTCCTGTTTAAATGACTCTCCATTATCTAGACAACAAGTCCAAATTCCTTACTATGAAGCACAAGGGCTTTCAAACCCTGACTCCTACCTATCTTTCACCACTCTTGCATAGCCTACTTATACCAGAAGCCTTCAAACCAGTTGGCAGCTTGGTATGTTTTTTAAGCTTCTCAGGTGATCTAAAAGTGCAGTTAGGGTTAAGAATCACTGCCTCATGTCTACACAAAACTACCTGCTATGCTTCCATGCAAAAGCAAAAGCGTATCCTAGTCTTTCTGCCTGCCTTCTCCTCAAACTTTGCCTTTGTCTTCTGGGATGAATTCATAGCCTAAGAACTCAACTATCATCTCCACTTTAAAGGAAGACTTCACTTTTCTCCCCTCTTCTCCTTGGCAGGTAGATAGAATTAGGGGTTTCTTGCTCTTTGCTCCCATTGTACCTTGTGCTTACATCTGTTATAGCATGGTCTGCACAGTTTATGAAGCAGTTCGTTTGTCCTACTAGACAATGATCTCAACAATGATCTCATTCATGTGAAGGTAGGGATTGTATTGTATACATTTGTTATATTCTCTGTGCTTGGGCACAGAGGCTAGAAGATAACACATATGTAATAAATGCTTACCGAAAATACAGCAAATTTTTGGAATGTACTGAATACACCTAGAATGATGTAAAATCAAGCAAAAACAAGACCGACACCTTCCTACCAACTAGGCAATTTCACTAACAAAGGAAAAAACCTTTCTGTTCTACAATTCTACATTTAGAAATAAAAGGCAAATCCATGTAAGAAGTAATTCATACACAAACTGAAATGAAAAATTTCAGTCGAAGTAGATTCATTGTTGAAGTAGATTCAAATGAGTTGAATATCAGATGGTTTTCAGTTTTAAAAGTAAAAGGCTAGAAAACAGAGGGGTTCTGGGTGTAAGAGTACTGGGTGGGAGGAAAATGCCCAACTGAAGAAACAAAAGTGCAAGATATGCATATTGTTTATATTAAAATGTGGAAATAAATACCAGGAAGAAGAGCTGAAAGAATCAAGAGTGAGGTGGGGTAGAGGTGGGTGGCAGAGAACTGTTATATATATTTTTTTAAATAAACCTTCAGTACTATTTTTCATAAAAACAAAAACTATTATTTGAGAAAATGTAATGGATCAGGGGATGGAGTACCAAAAGAATAAAATGACATCAGAAGACAATGAAATACTACATAAACTTTACACTGGTGTACCAGGAAAAAAAAAGTAGTACTTCCACCCTACAACTGTTTACACCCAACAACTTTGCAATAATCTACAAATATTTGAATTTTGAGGTGTGTAAAATTTCACCTCAAGGAAATTTGTTAAAGTATCTAGTATAGAAATAAAACCTAGAAATCACTTTCCAGATAAGTAGCTTCTTAAATGGTAAGACAAAAAATTGCTTCTTCAAATCTTAAAGAAAATGTGTAAGCTATAGTTATTTCCAAAATACTGTGCCACTTAACAATTTGTAAAAATTCCTGATACTGAAATAGACCAGCAAAAGCCCCCAAATTTTTAAGATTTTCTACTGCTGCCTCAAATGTCAAAAGTTCCATACAAATTAAGCTAAGTATATACAATGGTTAACCAAATTGTACTTCACTATAAATTACGGTATGGTCTTAAAAAAAATTTTTTTTAACTAAAAATATAGTCAAAAGTGATTCTTGGAATTCTTTAAAGGGAAGTGGTACTTTCTTATAGACTGATTCCTTTGAAAAAATTAAATACTGCATCTATAGCTTATATTGGGAGCACGGGAACCTCTAAAGAACATAGAAATACATAACTGTTATAATCTAACTTTTACTAGGTTTTGCTATAAAAAAATCTATCAAAAACATCAGATTTGGTGAAGAGAAAAGGGAAATATCTAAAATTATTTTACTGCCCTTCATAACATAACAGCCTATGAAAGGAAGGGCATGTGAAATTATTAAATAGACCAAAATCTGGAAATATCAAGAAATGTTCCAAAGTCCAGGAGATATAAAGTGAAAACATTCTTGATATAGTTTCTGAAAAGCTGTACTTTGACTAAATCTAAACCTACAATTTTTAAGGCCTTAATGTAAGTATGCTAATTTGAAAAAAACACTAAACTGTGATAATCTGGTACTACAGGGGCTACTAACGCTTACCTCAAGGGAACCTACTGCAGATAAAGTCCCGTCACTTGCACAGTCCTTTCAGCTGCCTGCCAGTTGTCTCTGTGGAAGGGAAAGCCTGATGAGTGAAAACCCTATGCCACACTCCTTTGGAGTGTCAGGGTGCCTGCACAGTACTGCACAAAACTGTCTACCTGGAGATTCCTAGATGTTTTCAGTAACACAGGACTTAAAAGAATGCCACCTCTGATATTCTCTTTTCACTGAACACCAAAACCAAAGGGCTAAGAGTTACTGAATACTAACGACCTGTTGGTGTTATCGAGGGAACATATCCATACTAACCCAAGTAGAAAAAAAGACCAAAATGAATCAAAGAGAAATAAGTTAACATCGAAGGGAAAACACACACACACAGGCACACACACACACACACACACACACACACACGCATGCATTGAAAAGTAACAGAACGCTATAATCTGAGCAGAGGAAATATTACAGGTTGTAGCCACAAAAAGTCATGTTGCAGCATCAAGTGAATGCTAAAACCCAAAGAACTTCCTGTGTACAAACTTCAAACAGATGCCATCAAGTGTATCATGCTCAATGTTAACTATACTATGGATCCAATACCTACTTATAAAATTCCATGTATGTTCTTAGTGGGGTCAGTAAGTGGATAAGAGAGGAGAGGATTTTCCAGATATTTTTATATATGAAAAATGAAAACCAACAGCATGAAATTCAACAAGAAATTTCAAAAAGAAAAAAAATGTATATCTATATCTCAGGAAGTAAACAAACCCTTACTCAGAACCAAATTAAGAGGGAAGTGTAATAAAAAAAATAGAAAACTGTAGAACACAGTTCAAATTGAAAACCACTTTCATCTACTAGAATTATAAATGTCTAGTAACTGTCTTCCATTAAGAACATCTATACCACTAATGTACAAGTTCAGCTACATAACCAAAGAACCTATATTTTCTTTCTAATGCCAAATAGTTTTCAGTCTGAATACTGTGCTTCATAAGGCAGAACAAAATGTTCCTACCAGAAACTTTAGCATTAACCTTTAGCACAAGGATTGCTTGGGGTGGGGGGGAGGGGCTATTAAAAGAAAAAAGGTGATTCCAGCTTTTACTTTAATAGCACCATATTTAAGATGAAGTTACTTACCTCAGATTCTTTGTCACTTAAAGATCCCAAGCTTCCAAAACTGTGATTAGAACTTTCATTATTTGTTGAGGCCTGTTAAAAATTTTTAAAAAGGGAAAAATTAGGAGCAATTTTAAATGAAACATACTACAAGGCAAATAATCTATCTTCATAAATTAAAATAAAGTATGATTCCTTTAAGCAAGGAAGTCAAATGAAGTAAAAATGAGAAATATCAGAGTGCATGGGTGGCACAGTCAGTTATGTGACGGACTCTTGGTTTTGGCTGGGGTCCTGACCTCAGGGTCATGAGTTCGAGCCCTGCATCAGGCTCTGTGCTCAGCCCTCCGTGTCTGTTTGCGATTCTCTCTCCTTTTCCCTCTGTCCCTCTCATGTGCATGTGCCCTGTCTCTAAAATAAATAAATCTTAAAAATCAGAAATATCAACTTCTTAACACTATAAATGTCTTGGAAAGTTTTACCAAGTTAAAGATCTGTGTTTCAGATTTGTGAGCTGTTTTGGCTGATTTTTTTAGAATACCAAATTCAGGAGCAAAGGAACTGGGCTATTACCAGGATAACAAGATCCCTAAAATTACTACCCAATATATAAAAACTGATGCTTCCTTTAACCAAAAGTATTATTTGTGCTCCTTAATTCCCTTCACAATCTAATCAAATTCCATCATATCCCATTCACACCCCTCTGTCTCTCTTCATACTAACAAACTGGACAATCCCTGGTTTTTTGTTTGTTTTGGTTTAGTCTTTTCAGAAAATCTTTTACCATCCTGACCATTTTAATTGCTTCACCCAAAGAGTTTCTACATTTCCTTTATATTATTTTTAGACAGTGACAAAGTAGAAACGAGCTATCATTTTGTAGTATGACATCTGCTATGTTTCCAATATGTTTCTATGATGCTCATTATTTTGTAGACTTTTTGGACCATCAGTACACTAGATAAATGTCTTCCAGGAATGTTTAGATCAGAGGATGAGAGGCTATGGCATATACATCAAAAATGACGTATGAATGACCTTCGTGTACAGGCAGGCCACCTGATATCCCTGTTTTCCTGCAACTCGTTAAGAATAAGCGCTACCATTAGGTATTTACCCCAGAGATACAAATGCAGTGATCCAAAGGGGCACTTGCACCCCAATGTTTATAGTAGCCACGTCTACAATAGCCAAACTATGGAAAAAGCCCAAATGTCCATCGACAGATGAATGGATAAAGATGACGGGGGTGTATATATGTATACAATGGAATACTACTCAGTCATCAGAAAAAATGAAATCTTGCCATTTGCAACGACATGGATGGAACTAGAGGGTATTATGCTAAGTGAAATAAGTCTACCAGAGAAAGACAATTATCATACAATCTCACTCATATGTGGAATTTAAGAAACTAGGCAGAGGATCATAGGAGAAGGGAGGGAAAAATAAAACAAGACAAAATCAGAGAGGGAAATAAACCATAAGAGACTCTTAATCGTAGGAAACAAACTGAGGGCTGCTGGAGGGGAGAGAAGGGGGGGAGATGGGGTAACTGAGTGATGGACATTAAGGAGGGCATGTGATGTAATGAGCACTGGATGCTATATAAGACTGATGAATCACTGACCTCTACCTCTGAAACTAATAATATATTATATGTTAATAAACTGAATTTAAATTAAAAAACAAACAAATAAAAGTTCTGGAATGGGGGGGAGAAATAAGAGTAGGTGCTAATCCTACTATTAAAAGTTCGGAAGTTGGCCTATAACTAATTACCCTTAGGTTAACTTCTAAACTGATGACTCTGAGTCATTGCATGTATGTCTAGTACTATGCTGGACAACATAAAGGCTGTTTTCAACACAAACCAGCACTCATACTGATTAAGATTCAAGCACTATTTGGAGGAAGGTATAATCTTATTAGAGCAAGATTATCAAACTTGAAACAAAACACCATAAACAGCAATTAAGAAGTGATAAATTAGATTCAGGGACAACAGAGGCTGTGCCAATGTTTTTGAGCATCCCTAAACCCTCAGATAAAAATATAAATCCCATACAACATTTACAACAAAACTGGCTGACAAGAAATCTCCACAAGTTCCCCCCAAATAGCAGGTGGGGACAAATCACCAAAAACCACAGACCTGTGTAATAAGAAAGAAAGCAAAAGGAAACAGAGTATCTGACACATCTGAGAACAGAGAAGCTGAAAATAGCAATTTGAGTACATAAAGCTCTAACTCGAAGGGTTTCTCCTTTCAAATAGTGATTTAGTACAGGAGGTCCATGGTGAAGGCTGAAGAAGTTGAAGCAGTCTAGCCTCTATGAACTCTTAAAACATCCCTAAGAGTATCACAATGAGGATAAACTACTGGGTGTGGGATCAAAATTGAGCACAATAGGTACAATGAAGATAAAAGAAAGAGAATATTCAGATAAAAGCAAGAAGGGAGTAAAGTCCAGAAATTTCAGAAAGCAAATGCCACACTTTTGAAGAGTGCCCAAAAACAATAGCAGAGGGAGCTCTGTAAGAAAAGCCATTCTAAAACCACAAAAATGTAAACAAGAGAAAATGATTAAGTCAATCCCATGAAGTTATTTTAAGGAAAGAAAAAAGAAGAAAAAGAAGATATGGAATAACATCCTAATTATAAAACCACACCAGGAAAACTTAACCCACAAAACAGGTGAAAATTGTAACCTACTATTTCAAAATAAGCTAAAAAATACTACAAAAATGACTCAAGACGTGAAAAACAACATAAATCAAATTTCAAAAAACTCAGACTTAAGGTTAACAGAACTTAGGAAAACATCAGCAATGGGGGGGGGGCTTCAGAAATGAAGATTAAGCCTGAATGAACTTGAAAGAAAACACATACAACATATATCCGATGAACATTTATCCAAATGAAGGGTGAGAGAGAAGGAACAACTAATGAAGCAATAAAAAAGTCAACATTTAAGGAAAAGAAGGCTTTAAAGAGCACTACCGTAAGAAAATAGTAAAAACTATAATTCAAGAAAATGCCCTTGAAAATTAAAGAAATTCTTTGAAACTACTGACTGAAAAAGCACGACGTACATCTAATACCAACACAGAAAGCCAACATCAAACTTTTCCAAGGCAACACTATACGCCAGAAGAAAATGGAGTAACATATTTAAAATATTCAAGAAAATGAAGTGTTTTATATTTAGTAAAATTGTTCTTGAACACATAGAAAGTACAGATAAACTGTCATCATAATGCCGGAGATCAGGAAATACTGCTCCCACAAGCCTTCTAAAAGAACCTAAAAAACAAGTGTTAGATAACCAAAATGAACCTAAGAACTAACAGCAAGCAATAATATTATCTACATGTTGGTAAAGATTAAATGAGAAGTACAAGGAAGAGAGTATAAATAATGGCGTAAGTGTATGCAAAGTTGTTAATAATAAAATATTTTTTAAAATAGGGGATGGAAGTTTATGGAAAGCACAAGCAAAAAAAATTGTACCTGTTTCCAGTAATCACTTTGGTCACTGTGACAGTACAACTATTGTTATTCTGAGACTGCTGTAAGGTGCAGAAAGGAGTAAATAAATGAATCATCTGCTTTATGTCCTTGAGAACCACAACTCTTAGTATAGAAGAAAGAAGAGATATAACTAAAAACCTTGTTAGCTCTGATTTGCATTGGAAGTATTGATATAAATTCATGAAGTATTTTTACCTTTTAAAACAAACAAAAAATATAATAGAGATTCTATCACAAGTAATAGAATATCTCATCATACCAATATTCCTACAGATAACTACATATTCTGGAAAAAAAAATGAAGAAGAACTACCTGGAGGCGCCTGGGTGGCACAGTCGGTTAAGCATCTGATTCAGGGTTGTGAGGTCGAGCCCCGTGTCGGGCTCCATGCTCAGCATAGTCTGCTTAAGACTCTCTCTGCCTCTCCCTCCAGCGCTCGTGCATGCCCACTCTCTCTCCCCCTCTAAAATAAATAAATCTTAGAGGCGCCTGGGTGGCTCACTTGGTTATGCATCTGCCTTCAGCTCAGGTCATGATCCCAGGGTCCTGGGATTGAGTCCCGCATCAGGCTCCCTGCTCACGAGGGAGTCTGCTTCTCCCTCTCTGTCTGGCCCCTCCCCTGCTCAAGCTCTCTCTCATGCATGCACTCTCTCTCAAATCAATCAATCGATCAATCAATCTCAAAAACAAAACAAAACCCAACAATCTGAAGGTACTTGAGAGCAACCAAAAGTAGGCAGAATTTGGATAGGAGACAACATTTGGAAGAAGGGACTAGAACTGGGTATTTTTACAGTTTTTGCCTAAAGAAGGGTCCCTAGTCTGAGCAGCAGGGAGCAGCTTGAACTTGGATCAAAATATGCAGTCTTAGTGGCCTGAAAAACCAGAGTTTGGAGCTACTGTGCCAGCCAGAAAGTGAGAGGGCATATGCACTCTACCCATGTCTATGGCTGGTCATTAATATACACATGAGTGAAATACTCTAAGCAGTGCAAATACTTAAACAATTGAGCCAAGTAGTCAGCCACCATCCCCTGTGAGGAGAAATAGTTTGGAGTTTAGTCCTGCCAAATTAATTGTTTGCTAATAATACAAATAATAACCAAAAAATCAATACATATACCAAACCCCAGAGTCACTATAATGTATGAGTCACAATGTGAAGGATAGAATACAAAAATTTTTTTTTTAAAGATTTATTTATTTGACAGAGATAGAGACAGCCAGTGAGAGACGGAACACAAGCAGGGGGAGTGGGAGAGGAAGAAGCAGGCTCACAGCGGAGGAGCCTGATGTGGGGCTCAATCCCACAACGCCGGGATCACGCCCTGAGCCGAAGGCAGGCGCTTAACCGCTGTGCCACCCAGGCGCCCCTAGAATACAAAATTTCTAAAGTTCTCAAAGAAACAAGAAAATGTGACACACACTCAAAAGAGAAGACAATCAACAGAGACCAACCACAAGTAACCCAGATATTAAAATTAGCAAAGATCTCAAAGCAGCTACTCTAAGTATGTTCAAGATGACAAAAGAAAATATACTTGTAATAAATGAACAAATTGGAAATGTCAGCAAAGAAAAACATAAAAAAGGACCAAATGTAAATTCCATGACTGAAAAATTCACTCTCTAAAATAAAAGAATTCAGTGGATGAGCTTAACATCAAAATGGAGAAAGTACTGAAGACAGAGTTGAGAAAATTATTCGAACTAAAGAATAGAAAGAAAAAAATATTGAAAAAGAGTTGTCTGTTGGACACTGTAGCAGTCTAACATACACGTATTTGGAGCCACAGGAGAGAAAAAGGGGCAGAAAAAATATTTGAAGAAATAATACCCAGAAAATTCTAAAATTTGGTTAAAGACATAAATTTACAGATTGAAGCAGCTCAATGTTCCTCCAAGGAGAAGTACAAAGAAAATCATATCTAAGTAAAATAAGATAACACCTCATACCTATTAGAATGGCTATTATTAAAAAGATAAAAAAATAGCGTGTTGGCGAGGATATGGAGAAAAGGGACCCCCTGGCCACTGTTGGCGAGCATGTATACTGGTACAGCCACTATGGAAAACAGTATAGAGTGGGGTACCTGGCTGGCTCAGTTGGTGGTGCATGTGGCTCTAGATTTCGGGGGCATGAGTTGGAGCCCCATGCTAGGTATAGAGATTACGTAAATAAATAAACTTAAAAAACAAAACAGTATGGAGGTTCCTCAAAAATAACAAAAATACAATTACCATGTGATCCAGCAATTCCACTTTTAGGTATTCATCCAAAGAAAATCAAACACTAATACAAAAAGATATCTGCAGCCTATGTTCACTACAGCATGATTTACAATAGCCAAGACATGGAAGCAACTAAGTGTGCATCAATGAAGGACTGGATAAAGAAAATGTGGCATACATATATATATAAGGAAATATCAGCCATAAAAAAGAAGGATATCTTGCTGTTTGTTGCCATTTGCAACAAAATGGATGGATCTGATGGCATTATACTAAGTGAAAGAAGTCAGACAAAGACAAAAGTTTATGATCTCACTTATATGTGCATTCTTAAAAAACAAACAAACAAAAAAACAAAACCCAAGTACACAGCCACAGAGAATAGATTAGCAGTTGCCAGAAGCAGGGGGTGGTGGTGGGTGAAATGGATAAAAGAAGTCAAAAGATACAAACTTCCAGTTATAACATGAGTAAGTGCTGGGAGGTACAGTATGGTGACTACAGTTAATAATACTGTATTGTACACATGAAAACTGCTAAGAGAGTAAATCTTAAAAGTCCTCATCCACAAGAAAAAAGTTGTAACTATGAGCGGTGACGTGTTCACTAGAATTACTTGGTGATCATTTTGCAATATATACAAATATGGAATTATGTTGTACACATGAAACTAATATAATTTTAAATGGCAATTATACATCAATAAAAAACTAATCCACTAAAAATTTTGAAAAAGAAAAAAACTGGGGGTCACCTGACCAGCTCAGTTGGCAGAGTATGCAACTCCTGATCTCAGGGTTGTAAGTTCAAGCCCCATGTTAGGTGTAGAGATTGCTTAAAAATAAAATCTTTTAGAAAAATACATAAAAAGAAAGAAAAAGAAAAAAATCTTGAAAGCAGCCAGAGAAAGAGAACATACTGTATACATAAGGACAAAAAACGACATGACTGGCTACTATATTGTCATCATAAATATTATAGGCCAGATTTAATCTCTGGAAATGTGAGCCAGAATTATGGATTGAGGCACGTAAGGCACAGTTGAGGAAATAGAAGGTATTAAAAACAAGTCTACACACTAACTGAATAGACCTACAGCCCCCTTTCAATGCTCAAGTCTATAAAGTTAGTACCCAAACTTATACTTCATAGATAGGAAACCAGAATTTCTCTCTAGGAAAACAGCATCTCAAGATGTAAGACTTATAGACAGAAGCAATCAAACATCTCTCAGAAAAATGACCCAGCCATGTCATCCTATGCAAAACCTATTGGTCAATAAGCCCTACCTACTCACGCAAAGCTTCCAATAAGTGTTCAGTGCCTAATGCATGTACATGAACAAAGCCCAGTATCACCACCTATCTGAAGAAATACAAACAAAAAATTAAAAGAAGTCCATAAGAAATAAAGACAACCAAAGGAGCACAAAAAAAGTCACACAAAAATAAAACCATTACTAAATATCCCAATAACAGCAAACTATAAAAATGAAACATTTAGAGAACCACCACACAAAAAAAAGAAAGAAAAAAAAAACTCCAGGAAAAAGAAAATAATGATAGCTAAAATAAAAAGAAAACGAATGGACGGACTGAAAGATAAAGTTGAAGAAATCTTCCCAGAAAAAGACCAAAAAATTCAAAGAAAAAAGAAAACTAGAGAATCAGTTTAAGAGGTTCCGGTCCGAATAATGAGAGTTCCAGAAAAAAAAGTAAGAAAATCCAGGAAGTGAAATTATCAAAGAAATAATTCAAGAAACTTTTCTAGAACTGGAACGCATGAGTTTCTGCATTGAAAGACATACTTTTTTTTTTTTTAATTCAAGTTAGTTAAATATATGTTGGTTTCAGGAGTGAAAGGCATACTTTTACCAAGTACAGTGGTTCAAGATGACCCACACCAAGGCACAGTATAATAAAATATTTTAAATGACAGGGATTAAAGAAAAGATCCTAAAAGCTTTTAGGGAAGAATAAACAGGTTACTTACAAAGGATCAGGAATCAGAATGGCATTGGAATGTTCAGCAGTAACTTTGGAAGCTAGAACGCAATGGAACAATACCTTCAAAATTCTAATAAAATGACTTCCAACCTAGAATTCTACACAGACAACCAAGGAAAGGAGGAGAATATGCAAGGTCTCAAAAATGTAACTACTAATTTACCTTTTCTCAGGAAATCACCAGACAATCTGTTCCACCTAAGCAAAGGAAAAACCAAGAAAGAGGAAGAGGTGGCATACAGGAGGCAGAGCTCAAACACAGGACGGACACAAAAGGAATTCCCATGTTAGTCAAAAAAGGAGATTAGAGGATGACAGGCATCCAGTATAAAGAGAGAACAACTATCCTAAATAACAACAGAACAACAAAACTTCAGGGAGGGTCTAAAGAAAAATAAAAAAAAATGTAAGAAAAATTTGTATTTGAAAATAATGAGAGATTTGTACATCTCTGCTGGAAAGTATGTGGATGCTTCCATTGAATACTAAAAAACTAGAGACCTAAATCAACCATAAACTCCAGGGAAAACAGAAAGTTGTACCAAAGAGGAAATGTAATCACATAGTCTTCAGTATGTGTACATACTGTATGTACACACACACACAAATATATAATCATATAATCTTACTTAGAAATACAAATATTAAAAAAAAAAAGAAATACAAATAAAACATAATAAAAAGCTACAAGATTAAAAGGACTACTTCTGTGAAGAATGACTATAAGGCTGGAAGAATAGGACATAGTCCTACTAATTTTCATTATAGGCCTGGTAGAACAATTTGGCTTTTGCAGGTCTGACCATAGATTTGTGTCTTTTTCTTCTTGATCTGTAGGAATTCTTTACATAATTCTGGGTATGAATCCTCTACGATTTGCTGTTTCACTCATATTATTTACTGGTGTCATTTGAACATAATTATATTTATTAAACATTTGCTTTATGGTTAGTGCCTTTTGTGGCCCATTTATGAAATTTGTCATTATTCTTATTAAATCTTTATTGTTTTATCTTTCATATTTAGATCTGTAAGTTATCTATCATTGATTTTTGTATTATGGTAAGAGTTGAGGGTCAAGAGTGATTTTCCCCCATATAAATACTCAACCGATTCATCACCTATTATAAAAGACTACCCCTTTCCCCACTGCACTGCAGTAATACCTTAATCACATATCAAGTTACTATACATAAATGGGTTTGTTGCTAGACTCCATTCTGTTCCATTGGTCATTTTTCCTTTCCCGTGCTAATATCACAGTGACTTAATTCCACTCCTTGGTATATATCTAAGAAAACTGAAAACATAAGTGTACACAAAAACCTGTACCAGTGTTCAAAGCAGTTGTACCAGTGTGAATTCACATCAAAAAATAGAAAACCAAATGTCCACCAACTGGTGAATGGATAAACAAAACATGATACAATACAATGGAATAATCAGTCACAAAAAGGAATATAGTACCAATATATACTACGACATTCATGAATTGTGAAAACATTATGCCAGGTGAAAAAAGCCACATACAAAATGGCCCCTACTGCATGATTCCATTTATACAGATATTCAGAATAGGCAGGTACACAGAGACAGAAAGGAGACACAAAATGTCCTATTTGTATGAATCCATTTATGTGAAATGTTCGGAAGAGGCAAATCCATAGAGACAGACAACAGACTAATGGCTGCCAGGGGTAAGTGTAGAGTAGAACAGGAGAATGGGAGTTTCTGCTAATGTGTATGGGGTTTCTTTTCAGGGTGATAAAAATCTTCTGGAATTAGACAGTGGTGATGGCTGCACAACTTAGTGATATACTAAAAACCCCTGAAATATACACTTTTAAATGGGTCATTTTATGGCATGTGAACTCTATCTCAATATAAAAAGATTATAGAACTTTCCAATTATTGAGGAGAAAGGAGCACAGAGAGGGAAAGAAAGCTTGATAAAACCTAGTACATAATTGTTTATATTCGCAGATACACAGTTATGTACATATGCAAGCACACACTCAGACTTTTGAAGCCTTCCAAAAACAGATTGGGGGGGGCAAACACTCATGGGACATTTTAAAATATAAAAGCAACATAGGCACATGGAAAAAAATTTCATTAAAGAAATATAAATTTCTCCCTCCCACACCAGTCCCAATATTCAGAGGCAACCATTTTTTTTAACTGCTTTTAATGAAATTTTTGAATAGGCAATACAAATAGGCTACTTCACTTTGTTTTTATCTTTCTAGAGGCTATATGTCTACACTAACAAATGAAATATACAAACTTGGTTCCTTTCTTCTTATTCAAAAAAATAACATTACGCAGACTGTCCTGCATTGCTTTCTTTTCTCTTAATATAAGTTGGAATATTCCAAACCAACATATAATAGATTCTCCATTCCTTTTTTCCTTTGCTAATTCCTTTCTTTCAAACATGGTGCAGAGTATTCTACTCTATGTACTATATTTCAAAAAGTTCTTTATTGACTTAAAGATGAAGAATTTATTTATTTTTGAAGATTTTATTTATTTATTTGACAGAGACAGAGCACAAGCAGGGGGATCAGGAGAGGGAGAAGCAAGTTCCCTGCTGAGCAGGGAGCACAATGCAGGGCTTGATCCCTGGACCCTGGGATTATGACCTAAGCCGAAGGCAGACACTTAACCGACTGAGCCACCCAGGTGCCCCGAAAGATGAAGAATTTAGTTCACTGGAATCACAGCGTCCCCTTCTTCCTGATACATTTATCTTTTTTATTTTAAATTCTTCAAATAGTTACCTTACCAAAAATACATAATTTTTAAATTCTTTAAACCATGTGTGATTCCTCATTATGTAAGAATAGGAAAATGAATCTTTATATTTAGCTCCTTTTCCCAACGTGACAGCTACACAATAACTTTTACATCAGTATTCTTTATAAATATTTAGCTTTACCTTCTATCTGTAATCCTACAACGGAGCCACAGACCCATGCCAGAAGGATATGGGGCAAGTAAAAAATAAACAGGCAAAGCAGGCTTGGGGTAAGATAAAAGAAGTGGCATATGATAGAATAAAAGTTTCTCTCTCTCTCTCTCTCACTTTCTCTCAATTTTTGTTATTAGCTGTGAACACTTAAATGAGTGAATGCTGCTAAGTCATTACCATTCAGGGAAATACACAGGGTCCTGCAAGCTTCCCATCACGTTTTTTGTTAACCAACTAATATATAACCTTGTTCTGTGTAAAAGTGTGTTTGTTTTAAGATGTCTTCTTTAAAATATGTATTGTTGATTCATTCACACTGAATTCATAGCCAAAAGCACTATAACTCATGCCTGAACAAAGCTTACAGAACACACATATTTTCTCCCTAAGGCACCTCACAGCCTTCTTGTGCTCAGAACACTAGACAGCACCTCAGCACTACTAACCTTGAGGACCATTTTAAAGAGCAAAATTACCAATAAAAATCACAAAAAAGTGAAAAACATGGCACTAAGTAAATGGTGAAAAGAATACTTGTTTAAACTATGAGAGCTGAAATACACAGGCAGAATGTTGCTTTATTCAGCCTCCATGCGACTCAAATTTTTCAACACTGCACATGTACAGGCCCTTGAGTGACCAGCAAAAGCAATCTGAGTATTGATTTTGAGGTTACAAATAAATTTAGCATGTAGGTAAATTTGCAATTACAGAATCCTCGAATAAAGAAGATTGACTATTGTATGTGTATGTGTACCTATCAAATCAAGCCTATAGATTATACTGTGCAAATAGTAAATCCTGTATAGCCTGCTGTTTCATACATAAACAGTCAAAATTTAAGAGAATTGTATTAAAAGCCCTCACTAAAGCTGCATTTTAATAATTCATCATGTATTTTTAGACCTGCTTGACCTATAAAAGTTTATAACTGTCATATCTCCCTTACAGATTATTAGTCCTTAAAAAGCATCTATCTTTATACCATTCAGGCTTTTGTTTATGAGGAATGTTTTATTTGATATTCATTCATGCATTCAAAAATATTTATTGTGGGCCTTACTACTGTTGCACATGCTAGAAATATAGCAATGAAAAAGAAGAAAGAAGACTTAACTCCAAGGGCTCGTGGAGCTTATATTGTACAAGAAAGGAAAGAGACAAAAAAAAAAAAAAAAAAAAAAATTTAGTATTATGTAAGGAACCAATTAAGTACTTTTAGAGGAATAAAGGGAGTTGGAAGATATGACGCTTGAGCAAACATTTGAAGTATGTTTGAGGCAAGTGACAATGTGGGTATAGTTGGTCTAAAGTCAGGTCATAAGGTTTTCATGATGAAGACACTGAACTGTATTTTAAATGTGATGGGAAGTCTTTGGAAGGTTCTGAGTTAGGGAGAAACTGGCCTCAAATTTATATTAATTCTAATTTCTTCTTCTCTATGATTACCTGAAATATTTTCTTTCCAGTTATTTCCAATCTTTGTCATTTTTGGGATATGTTTCTTGTCAACAGCCTCTAGATTGGTTCTCATTTGTTGTGATAATATATACTTGGCTTTATTCCTATCATAGAATCATTTGTTTCTTCTTTCTCTCTACCTCACTTTTATTGGATTAAGTTTCTTTTTATTCTTCCTTCTACACCCTGTCACAGTAATTCAGAAGTTCTATTTATAGTATCTCTGTTGCGTGTGCTTATTACTTTACTTTTAAGCAAACATAACATACTTCATTATAGGTAATCAATTTTTTACCCTACGCTTCTAGATGATTTTCTTACCTTTCGCCCATTCCTCCTCTCCCAGAACACTGTCACTATCAGAAATTTAATCCTTGTGCTTTAAGTTCCACATTACAAACTCCTGGTTCACCATTATGAAAATCTGCTTACACAATAATACTGCATTTCACAGGCACATTATCACCACCAATTTAAATAAGACCATTATAACAGTCATTGCTCAACACTATCTTACATTCTATAGCTTCATCTACATTTTTAAACTTAAATTAATATTTTAAAAATACAAGCTTACCCAAATAGAACAGTAAACCAAAATAAATTTATCATCCAACATATAGTCCATACTCAAATTTCCTAAAATATCCCAAAAACATCCTTTACAACCATTTTTCTCCCAATCCAGGAGCAAATCAGGATTCACAGATTCAATCTGGCTATGTCTCTTTTGTCTCAACCAATCTAGAACAGTCCCTCTGCCTCCCTTTGTTCTTCATGGCACTGAACACTTTGAAGAAAGAGTCCAGGCCAGTTGTCCAGCAGGATGTTGCAGGAGTATTTTCTCATGACTAAATTCAAATCAAACACTTCCACCATGGGGACAAAAAAAACAACCAACATTTCCACCATGAAAACTATAGGTGATCTAGTTCCTAGTGTTGCCATCACCTCAGAATGAGCCTAATGTCAGACTGTTTGTGTTACTGCCAATACAAAATTTGAGCTTGCTTATTGTGGTGGTGACAAACAAATCTTTCCATTTTAAATACCCATTTTCTCTTTTGTAATAAATAACTCATCTGCAGAGTAAAACTTTGAGACCTTGAAAACAACAATAATTACAATAAATGTAATGGACTAGACCCACCTTTTAAGAGGTAAAAACACTAATATTCTATCAAAAAAGACATGTGGTCTATAAGAAATACAATTAAAATGAGCAAAAATGATAGAAAAACATATACCCATATATCTAAGATAAATATGAATGAAAAGAAAGCCAGAGATACTAATCTTAGGATTTGAAACAAGTATTTAAGGAAAAAATAATTACATAGTTATAAAAAGAAAAGAAGATGATGATGTATGTATGTATGTAAAAATACGGCCTCAAAATGTTATCAAGCAAATATTGATAACTAAAAGCTGAAAGACATAAATCAATAATCACAGCTAATGATTTCTCTTTTAGTTGAAGCACAGCTGACACACAATGTTACTTCAGTTTCAAGTGTACAACATAGTGACCGGACAACTCTATACATTATATGCTATGGTCAGGACAAGAGTAGCTGCCATCTGACACCATACAACGCTGTTACAATACCACTGATGATATATGAAATATATATATATATATTCATATTCCCTATACAGCTAAAGATTTTAATACACCACTCAGAAAAAGGTCAAGCTGACAATACAAAGAAATATTTAAGATCTGAACAAATAAAATTAAGAGCTATTAGATAGGAAATGTTTATAAAAAGGGCACATTTCAGGGATTAATGTCATACAAACTACATTTTCAAAAGAATAGCTCAAAATAACCCCATTAATAACCCCTGTCTTAAAAAGGAAATAAAGGTGGGGTGCCTGGCTGGCTCAGTCAATGAAACAAGCAACTCTGGATCTCAGAGTTGTGAGTTTGAGCCTCACACTGGGTATAGAGCTTACATTTAAAAAAAAGAAAAAAAAAAGTGGAATAAGTATTATAGTGTGTAGTTTTTTGGAGTCTGACTTCTTCTAACTTAGAATAATCCATTTACCTGAGATGCATCCATGTTGTTGCATGATATCAATAGTCTCTCACTTTTTATTGCTAAATAGTATTTCATTGTATAAATATATATATACCACACTTCTTTTTAATACATTTCTCTTAGATGAGGAACAGTTGTTTCCAATATTCTGAAAATTAGAAATTAAGCTTTTCCTTCCTTTTAGATGTGACAGTTGTTTATGTGGCATTAAATACCACTCAAAATAATATAGAATATTCCCATTTCTGAAGATCATGACCAATATAAAGAAAATATATATATATATATATGAGGTGTAAGAAATAAAACTGTCACTTTTGGAAGATAATTATTGGTTAGAGAAGCCCAGAGAATCAACAAACTGTTACAACCAAAAAAAAAAAAAAGGCCAACAGCAAGACACAGAAGCTACATATAAGACCAAACTATAAAAATCAAACACCTCCTAGGTCTGCAATAACCAACTAGAAAATTAAAAAAATATTTTAGCCACAAAAACTTTCTAGTGTCCAGAAATTAGCCAAAAGAATTCATAAAAACTAGCCAAAAATTCTTAAGATCTCTATAGGCAGAAATGAATAAATGGAGACATTGTTTCATGTATTTGGACAGGACAACCTAATCTTATAAAGATTTCACTACTCCTCAATCTATAAATGCATTCAAAATAAGAATTCTATTTGATAATTTTCTAAGGAAAAAGATACAAGTACGCTATTATAGAAGAATCTCCAAATGCAAACAAGCCAATGAAGCAATGCTCAAATTTTACACAAGGGAATAAAGAACCATAAAAAAACTAAAGCAAATTTAAAAAAGAAGATTAAAGAAGAGACTTCCTCTACCATATAAAAAAGATATACCAAAACTGCAACAGTATTTTTCAAAATGTGATACTGGTACAAGCATACAGACCAGTGGAACATAAGAGAAATTCCAGAGAGATCCACATACATATGTGGCAAATTAATATATGATAAAGGTAGCATCACCAATCAGTGGAAAAATATGGATGATTTAAGAAGCATTATGGAGCGGGGCGCCTGAGGGGCTCAGTTAAAGTGTTCCACTCTTGATTTCAGCTCGGGCCATGATCTCAGAGTTGTGAGATCAAGCCCTGCATGGGGCTCCAAATGCAGTACAGAGTCTGCTTGAGATTCTCTCTCTCTCCCTCTCCCCCGACTTGTCTAAAATAAATAAATAAATCTTTTAAAAAATGTTTTAAAAAGAGCAGCACTGTGGCGAAAACTGGTTCACCAGATGGAGAAAAATAAAACTGGATCCCTATCAATACTACATAAAAGGTGGGGCCTAACGTGCAAATATGACAGTAAAACTATAAAATAAACAGAACAATCTGCAGAATATTTTTGTGGCCCAGGGGTGGTGAAGAAGTATTTAATTCTTAGAATACCTCAGGGTCCACTGAACCCAATTTTAATGTCTGAGCTTCTTTTTCAAGCAGTTCTACCTATTTGTAAAGACTGATATTTGTCACGAGGTGGGGGAGAGGGGGGGAGAGTGGCACCTGGTGGCTCAGTCGGTTAAGGGTCTGACTCTTGATTTCAGCTCAGGTCATGATCTCAGGGTCGTGAGATCAAGCCCTATGTCAGGCTTGCGCTGGGTTGGAGCCTGCCTAAAATTCTCCCTCACCCCCCTCCCCAGTTCACACACTCTCTCTCTAAAAGAAGATTGGTATTTGGAGACTTCTATTCTTTCTTAGAGATCATTCAAAGAATAAAAATAAAGTTATTTTTAACAGAATAAAATGCATTCTATCTCGTAATTAATCACCGGACATCCAATAGACCCTTTCACAAATTTAAATTACATTATGGGATCTTATTGATCTTATTTTTCCTATATTTTGTTATTATATCATCTAGGAATTACTTCATCATTAATGATCATTGTTCATCAATTATTCCCAACTATGCTAACACCAACAAAAACTATTAAAAAAAAAAGTAGAAGAATGATGATATGATGGGCAAAATACTGTCCCCCAATGACACTCACATCCTAATCCCCAGAACCTGTGAATGTTACACGACTCTGCACATGTAAGAGGGTAAGGACTTTGAATTGGGGGAATTATTACCAAATTATCCAGATGGGCATGCACCAATCTAATCACAAGTACTTAAAATTTCTAGATTGTGGTCAGAGGGAGGTGTGACTTCCAGAGAACAGTAAAAGAGCTACATCATTGCTCTCTTTGAAGACGGAGGAAAGAGACTACCAGCCAAGAAACTGGGCAGCCTCCAAAAGCCAGAAAAGGCAAGGAAAAGGTCCCTTTCCCCCTTCCCACTGGAGCCTCCAAGAAAGAAATCAAGTTCTGCACACACCTTGATTTTAACCCAATGAGACCAATGTCACACTTCTGACCCTCAGAACTATAAGAAAATGAATGTCTTGTTTTAAGCAACTCTGCTGTAGTTTTTTATGGTAGAAATAGAAAAACAATGTAGATTTTATGACCTAAAAGAGTGATGCAATAGTGAAATAAGTGATCATGTCTCAAGTTATCTTCTTGTCTTGCCCAAAGTACTACATCATGTTTTAAGAACACGTATAAAAGACTAGAGACTGGTGCTTGGGTGGCTCAGTCAGTTAAATATGGACTCTTGACTTTGGATCAGGTCAGGATCTCAGGGTCATGAGATGGAGCCCCATGTTGGGCTCCAGGCTCAGCAAGGCGTCTACTTGGGTTTCTCTCCTTCTGCCCCTCCCCTCACTCATGCGTGCATTCTCTCTCAAATGAATAATAAATCTTAAAAAAAAAGAGATAAGAACTTAAAAAATTCATACTAGAGACATCCTTGCAGACTCATTTTAGATTGCATTGAGTCCAGTGGAGAATTAAGAAATTTTCATTTTCCACCCAAGATGGTCAAAGGAAGAAAACGACAGAGGAAGACATTTTGTAATTATTAGACAAATCAGAAAATGAATACAAAGAGATAACAACACCTCTAGACTCTCTAGACTCTAAAACTGATGGCAATGACTATATAAATGAAATCTCAGAGTCATCAAATGATATTATCCTAGATGAATTTTCTCAAATATAAGAATCAATGAATTGGAGAACATATTTCTAAGGAAAAAAGGAAACATGGTATCTTCATCAGTTAGTCATTCAAGTAAAGGACTTCATCATATAATATTCTTCTACATGAACTTTGACCACTTCATGCTCAAAGGATGCATGACAATATCCTTTATCTTTTATGATGCTTGTGCACAAGATTTACTTGATACAAAGAGGATTTTATGTTTAAATTCTTATTAAAATGTCTAATAAAGTTGTTTTTCGTTATACCTTTATTCCTACTGCTATAAATTAGTAAATTAACTTAAAATATAAAAATAGCAAAGGGATGGGGCGCCTGGGTAGCGCAGTTGGTTAAACATCCAGCTCTTGGTATTGGCTCAGATCATGATCTCAGGGTGGTGAGATCAAGCTCCATGCTCAGCACGGAATTGGCTTGGGTTTCTCTCTCTGCCCCTCCCGCTGCTTGCTCTTGCTCTCTCTCCCTCTCCCTCTCTCTCGAATAAATAAATAAATCTTTAAAAGAAAAAAGGAAAAGGATCTATTTGACCCAAATGGCTCATAGTGAGAACTGTTTTTCCTAGTGTACCAAGAGCTATTCAAAACGTCAGAGTTATAGACTATAAGGTAAAAAAAAAATTGGTGAGTTTGATTACAACAAAATTAAAGAGTCCTCTACAATAATCCTATACAATAATAGATACCATGAACAAAGGTGATAGACATGACAAACTGGGAGAAGTCATTTGCACTGTATACAACCAACATGGAATTGGTATCTAGAATATATAAGGAACATGGGAAAATCAGTTTGAAAAAGAAAGTAATCCTGATAGAAAAACAGAAAAGCACTGGAAGAATTTATAAGAGACTCCCAAAAAGCTACAAGCACATGAAGAAACGCTCAAAACAACTGGTGTTGTTTTACAACAAGTAAAAAAAAAAAAGAGAGAGAGAGAGAGATAATATTTTATAGCTGCTAGACTATTAAAAATGAGAAATCCAGATGACGCCAAGTGTTTCTGGGATGTGGGGATACATAAATGATCATGCATTTTGTTAAAAGTATGGGTTAGTCCTGTACAACTGTTCTGAATAGCAATCTTATATTACTCATTCAATTTAACTCTACATATACCCTATAACCCAGCAAGTCTGCTCCTGCGAATGTAACCTAAATAAATGCTCACAGAGGTCCATAAGAGAAAAAGTACATGAAATCCACTACAGTGTGAGGTAATGGGGAGTTAAAGACAGCATGAGGTCTATCACTGGAAGGCCTAATAGATAAACTAAAGTTTTATGCAGCAGTTGTACAAATAGGAACATACACAGGAACATACAAATGGCACCTGGGTTGTTCAGTCATATGACTCTTGATTTTAGCTCAGGTCATGACCTCAGGTCATGGGATTGAACTCCACACTGGGGTGCTCTGCACCCCGTGTTTGGCTCTGCACTCAGCACAGAGTCTGCCTGAGAGTCTCTCTCTCCCTCTCCCTCTGCCCCTCTCCCTGCTGTCTCTCTAGAGGCAAGCAAGGAAGAGACAAAGGACAGGAAAAGTAAAAATTATATAATGGGAGAAGAGCAGTTCAATCTACTAAATTAATTTTTACTCCTGAAACCTATTATGCTGTATTATAACATAATGCCCCTGAAGTTTGTTATGTTATATCAAAAATCAGGATTATAAATAGTGACTTTTCCCCTATACATTATAAAAATTACAGTAAGTGATAATTTGCTCTTAAGCACATATGTAGGATTCTTTTACAAAATATATTCTGGATGATTTAATACAAGGAAAGAATGTCAAATAAAGATTATAATTTTACTCACTTTTGCTCCAACACTGCAACTGCCAGTGCTCCCAGTGCTCCCACTTGCAACTCCTGTAAATCTAGCTTCCAATAATTCTTGCCTTCTTGGATCCAGACTATGAAGCTCATCCATTGCACCTATTAAGAAAAGGAAAATAAAACACAAATATATATCTTCATATACACAGAAACACAAAATATATAGATGTGGTTAATTGAGATGTCAATATAAACTTAATGAATGCATTCTATAAACACATTAGAGGACTTTAAAATTTTTTATCATGTCCTTCACTAATTCATCAAAACAACTGAGAGTGAATTTCCAACATTTCTGACTGCAATCCACAGTAAGAAATATGTTTTCCACCCAATTCAGTACACAGACACATACACACATGTATTAAAAAATTCCACAAATACTTCTTACTGCATTCAGTGCCTGCCAATATTTTCTAGTCTACTTTGTCCATTAGAAAAGAAAAACACTGGTTGTGAGCCATTTAAACTGATTTCGTGTGCCGTTAATGGACCACAGGTCCATAGTTTGAAAAACACCACTCTCATAGTATAATCTTAGCTTATGCAGAATTCTGATACTAAGTGACACTAGTAATTAATTATTCTGTTTATTTATACCTTATCTGACTATATTTTAAACTGGGAAAGACTGTTTTATAACATCACATCCCAAAGATTTTGGTACATTTGATTGTTTTCCATTTCATTCAGGTGGATGAAAAATATATATATCTATCAAACAGATCACTGAGGTAACAGCTATTATTAAACAATCACTGGAGAATTAAAGGGAAAAAAATCAGCATCCTTATGTAATTGCTACTATGCAGACAAAAGCACCACAAATTCTAAAGTTCAATTTTGAATTTCTTTTATTCATGTCTGACAATTCTCTACTGATAAAACCTTAGAACTGACATAAATAAGTGGTTCTCAAAAGGAATAAGGAGCAATCCCAAATCACATGTGGATCCTTTCAAACTAAACTAACTAGACCCCTTCCACATCCTCTGGCATTCCTCTATCCTAAAGGTTAACAGTTATTCCTATAGATTTTATCTTTTAAAATTGCTTTCATTACCTTTCATCTTTATCTGGACAGAGGACTGGATGGATAATGGCCATCCTTCCATATTTACTTGCGTATGTCTGTACCTGAATACATATTTTCTGCCCACTCTTTCTTCCATCTCAAAGTTACTACCTTTAAAAAGCCAAAGCCTTCAATTTTTGCTTTTGATCCCATTCCTTCTTGACATCCACGAGATCTTGCATTTGCATGTATAGACCTAAAACTATAGAACTTTAAGAAGAAAACACAGGGGAAAGCATCATGATCTTGGAGGATTTGGCAATGATTTCTTAGATTCCAAACTGGGAAAAAATGCAAGATCCCTTGCAGAATACATAAAGAAATCCTACAACCCAACAAAAACCCCCAAACAATCCAATTTAAAACATGGGCGGGGGAGAGGCCTGGGTAGCTCAGTCAGTTAAGCATCTGCCATTGGCTCAGGTCATGATCTCAGGGTCCTGGGATTGAGTCCCGCATCGGGCTCCCTGCTCAGCGGGGAGCCTGCTTCTCCCTCTCCCTCTGCTGCTTCCCCCTGCTTATGCTCTCTCACTTTGTCAAATAAATAAATAAAATCTTAAAAAAAAAAAAAGGGCAGGGGGTGGCACCTGGGTCGTTCAGTCAGTTGAGCGTCCATATGACTCTTGATTTCAGCTCAGGTCATGACCTCAGGGTCATGGGATTGAACCCCACATTGGGGTTCTCTGCACCCCATGTTTGGCTCTGCACTCAGCACAGAGTCTGCCTGAGAGTCTCTCTCTCCCTCTCCCTCTGCCCCTCTCCCTGCTGTCTCTCTAAAATAAAATAAATAAATCTTTTTTAAAAAATGGGCAGAGGACATGAACAGACATTTCACAGAAGATATACAACTGGCCAATAAGTATATGAAAAGAGGTTCAATATCAATCATTAGGGAAATGCAAATCAAAACCCACAATGAGATACCACTTCACCCCCATTAGGACGGCTACTATCATAAAACAGAAAATAAGTAAGTGTTAGTAAGGATGTGGAGAAATTTGAACCCTTGTTCAAATGTAAACTGGTGCGACCACTGTGGAAAACTGTAGGGCAGTTCCTTAAAAAATTAAACACAGAATTACCATATGATGCAGAAAGTCCACTTCTGAGTATATGCCCAACGGAAGTGAAAGCAAGGACTAGACTATATCTTTATACACCATGTTCATACCAGCATTATTCACAACAGCCAAAAGGTAGAAGCAACCTAAGTATCCATCGATGAATAAATGGATTAACAAAATGTGGTATATGCATAAAATGGAATATTATTCACCATTAAAAATGAAGGAAATTTTGACACAGGTCACAATATAGATGAACTTTGAAAACATTATGCTAAGTCAAATAAGCCAAACGCAAAAGGACAAATATTGTACAATTCCACTTATATGAGATTCCTAATAGTTAAATTCAGAAAGTAGATGATGGTTGCCAGAGACGGTGGGGTGGGGGGGGCGCAAGGAAAGAGGAGTTAGTGTTTAATGGGTATAGAGTTTCAGTGGGGAAGATACAAAAGTTCTGGAGATGGATGGTGGTGATGATAGTACAATAATGTGAATATACCTAATGGCACTGAACTGTATGCCTAAAAACAGTTAATATGGTAAATGTTATACTATGTACACTTTACCACAATTCTTACAAATAATTTTTTAAAAATAAATAAATTGGACTTCATCAAAATTTTAACTTTGCTAATTCAAAAGACATGGTTTTAAAAATGAAAAACAAGGCAGAGAGAAAATATTTACAAAATCTTTATGTGCTATATACTATTTCTACTCTTTGGCTTGGTAACTGGTTGATGGCCCACTGAAATTGAGCAGAGAAGATGAGGACCCAAGTCCCTACTTTGACCTGGACCAACTAATAATGTGGTATTTTGTCTCCCATTGCTTCTCTTAGCTATAAAGCTTCCTCTAGGACCTCAGTCCTCCCCCCATGAGGTCCTAGAGGAAGCTATACACTTGAGAAAAAACAAACAATTGGTTTCTAACCAAAACTCCTATAGTGAGCCCCAACATCACTTACAGTCCTTAACACTTTCTAACAAATTTTTACTTCATTTTAACAGCAATGTATGCAAGAACCCCAGGTATAATTCCTGGCAAATAACAGACGCTTAACAAATATTAGCTTACTTGTCTATTTTTTTTTAAGATTTTATTTATTTATTTGAGAGAGAGAGCACGCAAGCACAAGCGGGGGGGGGCAGGGAGAGGGAGAAGCAGGCTCCCCACTGAACAGGGAACCCAACATGGGGCTTGATCCCAGGACCCTGGGATCATGACCTGAGCTGAAGGCAGATGCTTAACTGACTGAGCCACCCAGGCGGCCCTAGCATACTTGTCTAAATAAAAATGTAACCTTGAATACTACTGCCTTGCTTCCCAAAATGCAGTCCATTGACCAGCAGCATCCGTTATCACCTCACCTGCTTATAAGAAATGCAAATTCTTGGGTCCCATGCCTAGACCTAGCAAATCAGAATCTGCATTTTAGTAAGACCGTTAGGTAATTATTACGTGCATTCATGTCTGAGAAAGCACTGCTATAGAATCTGGGTCCTCAAACTTTTCCTGAAAAGGGCCCAATTATATATATTTCAGTCTTTGCAGGCCAAGGGCAAAAGCATATAGATACTTACATAATGAGAGAGAAAAACTTCCTACACACTTTTTATTGACAAAATTCAAGATAAAATAACTAAGTATAATATTTTATAATATTATAAAATATAAGTCTGCTAATGAAAAAATGGAATTGGGGGGTAGCATTTGAGTTTCCTATCATCAAAATCTATTGCAAATATTCAACTGATAATGTTGATCATCTATTATGTATCTATCTTTGAAATGTCTTTTCTGACAGAAAGGTACTGGTAAATACTGGTATCGACCCACAAGTACATGACTTTAATTGACTATATTCATTACTTTGAAGGCAACTATAGAAGTGTCTTAGATTCTTTTGATATTTGCTTTTTGTTATGTCACTACACTACAGATTAATCATTTCCAATTAGAAGTTAGGTAGAAGTTCCTCAAGTGCACAATTAAATGGATTTTTGAGATATAGAAATTTTCTCTGCATTTGCATCATGTCTCAAAAATGTTGCTGGAACTATACTTTGATGATGGAAAATATATTCATGCAAATTCATATGGGAATGAAGATCTCACTTTGATAGCAGGAGAAATGTATAAAGCAGCTTGATGTTATTTGTGATTCAAACATCAGTTGTCACTGAAATGATTTAACTGCAGCTAAATTTCACATGTAAGCACTATTTTGCCTCATAATTTTAAGTTAAATTCATTTAAAATTATTTCCAAATCTTCAGAAAAAGCTGATTTCCAAAGCTAATCAGTAGCTGAAGGCCATCCCGCTTCATTCAGAAAAATTTCAATCTCAGTCCTAAGCTCAAAAAATTGTAAAAAAATTTTACTACAGGGGCGCCTGGGTAGCTCAGTCGTTAAGCGTCTCCCTTCGGCTCAGGGTGTGATCTCAGCGTTCTGGGATCGAGCCCCACATCAGGCTCCTCCACTGGGAGCCTGCTTCTTCCTCTCCCACTCCCCCTGCCTGTGTTCCCTCTCTCACTGGCTGTCTCTCTGTTAAATAAATAGATAAAATGTTTAAAACAAAAATTTTTTTTACTACTAAGCCAGTCAAGATATTCAGCTTCTACGTCCAACAAAAATTCATGCAGCTGGTGCTAATTAAATCCACGAGAGCAAATGAAGTGCACCACTGACAATACTGATTCAATAATACATGATAAATTCAAATATTTTCTGCAGAGTACCTACTGATGAATAACACAACAAATAACCATAGCTTTGAACACCTCACATTTTTACAAGCTCTGTGAAGTTACCCAACTAAGCCTTTTTCTGTTCCACACATATTTTTACCACCATCAGTTTTAACACATCTTAGCAGATTCCACTTCAGATTGCATTTAGTGTTTTCTCAACTTTGAAAATATTCTTTTGTGTAGTTGTTCTCCACAGACTATTCATAGAGTCTAACTGTTCTGCCACTTCAAATTTGGCATTGATACCTTGAATAAACAACAACTGAATGGCATCAATAACATCTGTCAACTCAGCAAGAAACAAGGAAAATCACTATAAATTATTTGCCTTGCTTTTTAATTGACTATTGATGTTGCTTCAAATGTCCTCAACTCTTAAATCAACTGTTCTTGCCAAAAAATTTATAGTCTAAAGCGAGTTTATTTTCTGGACATATTTTTTTGCTGCAATCAAACACAATTTAATTAACTCACCATGAGTAAATGGCTTTCCTTGCTTGGCTAACAAATGAGCCACTTGGAAACTTATTTTGGTGGCAGCCTCCCTTTCAATTTTTATTTTTATGAAGAAATTACGCTGTGATAAGATATTCCATTTTAAATTGACTGTTACTTTAAGAAAACAGAATTCAGAATAGTGTGGTATATGCTTAATCTAATAATGTCAACATATATTCTCTAACAGCTACAGTGTCACTGCATAATAAAAAAATGTTTTGCTCTCTAATTCAGCAAAATAATACACACTCCAATGTGCCTTAAAAGCATGGCACTCAGAGTCCATTTTTCTTTTCTTGTTTTGACATGATAGATATGCACTGGTATAAAAAAAATAAAATAAATATTGCAGGCTGGCAATACCCATGGCACTCAAAACACTGTCAAGTTGTAACAGCAACACTGAAATTTGTAGTGCACCAAAAGCTGTATGAAGTGATAAGAATGTCACACAGGTCTCCTTCACAACTACTCCGCTCTGCCATTGTAATGCAGAAACAGCTGTGTTCCAATACAACTTTATTTATGGGCACTAAAATTTGAATTTCACATATCATAAAGTATTATTCTTTCAATTTTTTTAACCATGCAAAAATAGGTACTTTGCTCACTCTCTGCTGTAGCAAACACATTTAAAAGATTTTAATTTTTTATGGAATCAAACTGTCATTTCTGACACTTATCAGAAATTTGGTCCTTAATTACAAAAGGTGAGATTTTCTGAAGAATATGTAATTTCACTATAATCCATTAAATTCTCTATTATACAATAATATACTTTTGAAAATGATTATAAAAGCCACTATAAAGACCCTATCATACTTAAAGAATACCTATCTCTAAATACAACCACCTGTCTCCTAATTATGCTACTATTCTTACTAAACTGCTCCGTAAAATGTATTATAAACCCAAAATTTCACATAAAAAATATAATGAGATGTCACTACCCAAATTAGAGATCACAGACTATTCTATAAAGAAAAATTTAGGGAAACAAAAAAATACCACAGTTTTACCAATTAGAGAAGTATGTCATGGCCCCTTCTAATAAACATTTTCTCTCGCCGTCTCCGTCTCCCTCTCCCTCTCTCTCTCTCTCTCTCTCTCTCTCTCACACACACACACACACACACTTTCACTCACTCAATAGATGTTAGTTATTATAAAACTAGCCTCCCAAAGTGACCAGTCTAAAAAAGATGCATGTATTTAGACATAGTATTAGTTCTGGTTAGTCAGCATTACTTTATAGTTATATCACCTTTTTATGACAAGGAATCTATCTTTCGTTATATCATTTTTTAATTACCTTAAGACTTCATCTTCCTTGGCAGATAGTCAAAACAAAATCACGATATCTTGAAAGTATGTTAACACCAGAAAGGTTAAAACCAGTTATCAAAAAGTAAATGAGTTTGCTCTCTTAGACCTTTCTAATAGATTCAACTTCTACTAAGCCATTGCCTTACATTTTTAAATTTAAAACTTCCTGAAGTCTGAAAATATTTTAGCTCATTCCAGATTTTAATTGTTACTTTTTATATTTCATCTGATAAGCGGATTTATACAGAACAGTTAAGGTCTTTCTTCTATTAATACTTTTCACATTATGCTTGATAAGGCAAAGAACTCTAATTAAAAACAGAAATATCATGATAAAGTTAGAAATTATTTCAACAAGATAAAACAGTCCATTTAAATCACTCCTTTTCATTAGTTTTTTAATACATTTCAAAATATAGGAAACAGAAAGAATTTAAGAAGTCTACACTGTTCAACACTCCAGAATTACTTCTGACTCTTGTCTTTAAACATCCATTTTAACATGGTTAATAGAATATATCTATTTTCATATACAGTATTTTTGTATCATGAATTTAGTAAACATTAGCATTTGGAAATTTAATCCATTTAGCATTTAATTGTATATAGCTATAATTTTTTCCAAAAGAAAATGTCATACAATTTCTCACAAATGCAACCTTTCCAACTGATGTGAAATACTTCTCTAGCCATCTATCATATTCACACATAAATACGGATCTGTTTCTGTACTTTATTCTGTTTCACTAAACTATTTGAGCTATATAGATCTATCCATCTACCTACACTTATAACTACATTCTCTCACAAACACACACCCCAAATATTTCATCTAGAATGACTGATAAGAGTAAGCATAGAAAGCGAGATTCCTGAATCTAGTATATACATTCAGTTATATAAGCCTGTGGTAAAGAGAAGACAGGTCTGATCTAGGATCACTCCAAGTCAAATTAATACCTCACCTTATCTTTAAGATACTTAGTCATTTTAAACACTTCTGTTGTAACCCTTACACAGCAAAGAATTCAGCCAAACTGAGACCAAATTATTCATATAAAGAAATATAGCTTGCATCAGAGTAAAGCAGAGAGTTCTGGTTTTTGCTTCTCTACCCTGTCACGACCTAAGAGAATTAGTAATAATTTAATTTCAATTTTATTCTTATAAATAAAAAATGTCTGACAGCTAATTTTTCCCTCATCAAAAATAAATACACAGACAAGTTGTGTAAGCATGGCCAACTTCCCTATGTTTCAGCTTCTTTATATATAAAATAGTTAATAAAAGTATGTACCTTATAGTTGTTAGAATAAAATAAGTGTATATGAAGAGTTTTAAACTAAACCTGTCACTTAGTATTCAATAAATGTGAGCATATATGTATGCAACAATACAGCTGCTCAATAAAGACTGGCATTTATCAGGTACATAATATAAGCTCCCTTCTAGCTTTCCCCCTTGGTTAGAATTTCCTGGTAGGTAAAATGGCATATACTTCAATACCTAATTTTTTTCTGTGAATGCCAAAGTAATGTAACTAACTCCTATTACTCTACCTTCTTTAAGCTTATAATAATTTCCTATTTTTAGAATCAATTTCTCTCTCATAGACACATATACATATACACACATACATATGCATATACATATGTGCGTATACACACAAACATATATATGTATTTTTATTACTATAAAAATAACATATAGTTCTCATCTTAAAGATAAAGAAATTGAGATACCGAGAGATTAAGATATATTAACTATCATTAGAACCGATATCCACTCACTAAGCACCCCTTATCCCAAAAGAGCAGCCCAGAAGAAGAGTGTGTGTGTGTGTGTGTGTGTGTGTGTGTGAGAGAGAGAGAGAGAGAGAGAGAGAGAGAGAGAGGAGAAAATGAACACGTTTGTGCTTGTACATGTAAAAAGCAATGTTCTCTAAGAAAGGTCCAAAAGAGGAATTTGATAAAACCTGGACTAGTTATCACTTTCTTATTACTACAAAGTCAACCTGTATCCTATCCCTAACCTAAGTACTAATTACTTAAGAATCTTTTTTAGTTCCGTGCTTTTTCCCCATTACTAATTAATAAATGCTGGTTGAAATAAATAATATAGAAATATAAAAATGAAAGTCCCAATACTCCCATCTCCCCAAATTCCCACTCCTCTGAGGTAACTATTTTGATGTACTTTCAAAAAGACAGTGATGATTTACTGCCCCCCAGTATTCCTTTTTGGTCTACCCTATTCAAATAGGGCAGGGTGGAAGAAGGGCTCCAGAATAGTTATCTCATACAGTCCATCTGCAGCAGGGAAGTAAATCTCTGACAAGGAAGTTGCATGTACTCTTTTGTAAGAGTCCAACTGAGCACTATCTACCTTTCACCACACTATCTGAAACAATGTATTATAATAAACAAGGATAAAATAGTCTAGATGTTTATACGGTGATTTCAACATAGGTATTATTTCACCAACATCATCTCTATCATATCTTCAAAAAGACTCTTAAAATGGATTTCTGTGGACACTTATTGTAGGGTTAAGAGCATGGGCTCTGCTGCCAGACCAAGTTCAAATCCCAGTTCTGTCCTCATCCATAAAATCTTGGTAGTAACAGAGCCTATTCCACAGGATTCTTATCAAATTCAATGAGAAGATACTGGCAAGCCCTTAGCAGGTTCCTGGAATATATAGCCTCCATAATTTTTACTTACTGAGTCCTAGAAAAATAAGCAACTTCCCCAAAATTGCATGCCAAGTAAGTGATGTGAGAAGGAAAAAAAAAAAAAGATATTAACAAACAGTAGTGCATTCCAGTTTTCTCACTTTCAATTTCACTAGCTTAAATCTTCAAACAAAGAAGAAAAAAATAAAATTTTTTAATTAATAAACCCAAAAGATTTCCAACAAAATAAACCACTCTGCTTAGGAACCCTACCTGCTCTAAATGCCCACCCACACAGACATGTCCAACATAAATTATGCTGCTCAATGAAAATAAAAACAATCTTTAACCATCACTCCTAACTCTAGATTACGGTACAACTCCAGAGAATGCCAAAAGTTTAGGTGCCAGATACATAAATGAATGCATAAAACCATTAAGATCATAATGTTCCTTTAAAAAGATACAGTTCCAAAGACCAAATAACCCAAGATACAAAATTTTTAAATTTTAGTAATATTTTCTATTACTTTCAATCTTAATAGAAATGCCAACCTGTAACTTTATTTTATACACACACACACACAAACCCCCACACCCATATATATACATACATAAATATATTTGGGGAGGGGGCAGGGAGATCCAGTATCAGAGAGGAAGAAAAGAGAGAGAGAGAATCTTCAGCAGGCTCCATGCCCAGTGCAGAGCCCAATATAGGGCTTTGATCTCAACAACCCTGAGATCATGACCTGAGCCGAAATCAAGAGTCAGATGCTTAACCAACTGAGCCACCCAAGAGCCCAACCAACTTGTAACTTCAGATAAACATATAAGTAAATCAATTTTAACAAAGGATGAGAAATTGTTATTTTTAAACAGGTTGAACCACATGAAGTTATATTCAAACATTATAAATACATAAAATAGGTTCGTATGGTTCAAACTATTTACTCGATGACCAGGATGGTCTAGAGTATAACCAGTCCCCTAGTATCTTTTTTTTTTTTTTAAAGATTTTATTTATTTATTTGACAGAGGTAGAGACAGCCAGCGAGAGAGGGAACACAAGCAGGGGGAGTGGGAGAGGAAGAAGCAGGCTCATAGCGGAGGAGCCTGATGTGGGGCTCGATCCCATAACGCCGGGATCACGCCTTGAGCTGAAGGCAGACGCTTAACCGCTGTGCCACCCAGGCGCCCCAGTCCCCTAGTATCTTAACAAATGATTATGACTGCCCTTTTACAGAAATTCAATACAGAATACAGAACTCAAAGAAACTGTGGGTCACATCATTCTCATACACTTTTAATTTGTGTATTATCTCAAAGCTGCCAAAATGGAGTGATTAATGCAAAGCCTTATTAAGTTTATACTTTATAAGGGTGACCCTCATAGTCTTCCAGCAAATCTGTATATTTAAAAAGTCTTATACCAAGATTTCTTTCAATTATAGTAATTTTCTGATTTAACACTATTTCCCAATGCCAAGTTATTTGCCTTATGAAGAAAAGGAAATGTTATCTTTACAGTGACAAGAAATAAACAATTTCACATCTTCCCCTTTTTACCATTGGTCATAAACCCCAAATTGCCAACAATAAAGAAAAATGCAAAAAATTAGAGCCTAAAAATCTCACCCATAGTCTTACTACACAAGGATAACCTAATGTCAACAACACTCAGGTTTATTTTCTTCCGGTCTTTTTCCTGTACACTTTTTTTTTTTTTAAGACTTATTTATTTATGGGGGGGGGGGCGAAAGGGAGAAAATCTCAAGCCGACTCCCTGCTGAGCACCGAGTCTGACTCCCAGATCATTCTCACCACCCTGAGATCATGACCCCAGCGGAAAACAAGTCGGACGCTTAACCGACTGAGTCACCCAGGTGCCCCATTTTTCCGTATACTTTTTAATCAACAACTAACATTCCACTTTTTATAGTAGCCCCTGGCATTCAAAGATGTTTCTACATTCATAATTTCAACCATTTCCAAAAGACCCTAAAAGTGATGACATAATAAAATTATCATTTGCTGAAATGCTGCTAAATAAGAAACTTATATAACCTCTACCCCTTCGATGCTCAGTTTGGGTTTGATTTTCCTTATAGATAGTCATATATCCAGAAAGTCATATAGTTATCCCAACCCCCCACCAAAAAAACTATTTTGTTTTTGAAAAATCTTTCCCCCGAATAAACCCAATTAATAATGTTAATGATGAAAGTGGCAGTGGCAGTTCTTTGCCATAAAAAAAACTTCAGATAAATTATAAACACATAAATTATAAAATGCATTTATATAAGTTCACTGTATATTAATGATACTACCCTATACAGTATACATGCTTTAATGAAATTTAAGTTTCCTACAAGTAACTTAAACTTTTGTATTAAAACTGATGACTGTCAAACTGTGTGATGGGTATGTTAAGGTTCATTGCAATATTCACTCTTCTTCAATAAATTAAAAAATGTTCCCATAACAAAAAGTTAACAACTTTTTATATTTTCCTACGTTTTTGTGAGGGAATTTGTCTTAAGGGCATTTGCAAATTTCAGAACTGAGAAAGCTGTCTGGTAGCCATCACTGTCAAGATTCTACACTAATTACTATTTTGTATCTTATGTTCTTACAAAAGCAATTTTCCACATTTTGACATGTTTTCATGAACACTTCACGACTACCTAACATTCCATTAAATGAATGTATAGTAATATATTTAATTATTCCCCTACCATTGGTGATTCAAGTGGTTTCTAATTTCTTGTATTAAAACAATGCTGCAACAAACATCATTCTACCTAAGATACTTTACTTGAAATTAGAATTATTTCCTTAGAATTATTTCCCAAAGCCTGGTAGGAAAAATGTTATGTATGTATTTATTTATCTCTCCCAGACCCACCTCAGCAATCTCCATCCAAAGTCAAAAGGTAACTGTGCAGAAATGAGTTAACAAAGCAAGTGTGAGGATGCTATCTTTAGTAAGCCCTGCTGCAAAGAAATTCCCACCTTTCCCTGATTGATAAGGGTGGCTCACAGTGCCTAGACTGTCCGTGGAAACAATATGGTTGGTATATGATAGGAAGAAGGAACCCCCAATTAAAACCTTGAGTCTCTAGTGAACTTCCCCAGATAGACAAATTGCACACACGCTGCATTTTCAAGGGGAGAAGAGTATGTACTCTGTGTACCCCTCTTGTGAGGGAGAGAGCATAAGGGAGCCTGTGTATGGATTCCTCCAGACTCTGCCTATGTCTTCCCCTTAAGATTCAGCTATTCCCCGTTAAGTACAACTGAACGCTGAGCCCACTAGTCTTTCTAGTTAATCTTTGAACACAGGGGTAGCCTTGGGGACACATTACACAGTATGGTCACTAGTGAAGCACCATGTTCATAGCCCAAGATTACCCTGCTATTTGAGGTTATGGAGAACCCCAGGTAAAGTTAAATTTCACATATTTCATTTCCCTGCCAAGACAGGCAAATGCTTTAGTTCTGAAACTGCCTGGCAGACACAGTAATTGAGTCTGCAACTTTATCAATGAGTTGGCATATCTTCTCTCACTAGACTATCAACTCCAAAAGAACAGGAATGGCCGGGGGGGGGGGGGTAATTTGTTCACTGAAATATCAAGATGCCTAAAAGAATGTCCAACACATAGAAGACTCTCAATAAATATTTCTTGAATGAATAAATGGATATTCTCAGGCATCCCCAAATTTTCAAACTGAAGAAACCTGGCCTAAAGGACAACCAAATCTGTAGTTCTACTCCACTGCTTTAGTAACTCTCATCCTCAGTTTCTTCATTCATACAATGAAAAGAGCCATCTAACTTATTTGCATGGAGAGGAATACAACATATGGGTAAACTCCTCCTGGCATAAAACAGACACTCAATAACATGAATAGAAGTTATTTAGAAAGTCAAGGAAGTCCAATAAGAAAATCAACATAATATAAAAAAAATTAAGGGCGCCTGGGTGGTGCAGTCAGTTAAAGCATCAGACTCTTGGTTTCAGCTCAGGTCTGATCTCAGGGTCATGACATCAAGCCTTGCATTGGGCTCTGTGCTCTGCGGGAAGTCCGCTTAAGTTTCTCTCTCCCTCTTCCTCTGCCCCTCCCCGCTACTCCCACAGCACACATGCTTGCGTTCTCTCTCTCATAAATAAATAAAGCTTTAAAAAAATTAGTTAAGTCAGGTAGAATATTAAGTTTTGTTACTTGGGAATTATTACAGCATCGGCATTTCTGCCTAATTATAGATTCAGGGTGGATTCATGGACACCAGTTAGTCGGCCAACTGTAGTGATCTAGTAAGAGAAGACACTACTTTGAACTAGTACCACATAAGATCAGAAAGGTATCTAGGAGATGAAAAAACAATAGAACTGGGTAGTAGACTGAATCTGAAAAGTAAGGGAAAGGGAAATGTTTCTGGTTTACACATGGATAACTGGTAGTAACAGTCACTATAAAAGGAACTGGTTTGGGGATATAGATCATGAGTTCCTATTTGAAGACACTGAACTTGGTGTGTTTTAGGGACAACAGTGAGCTTCTCTTCATGCAGGCCTCACTTACCTATTCACCTGACAATGAAGACTAAGACTCAGCTACCTATTTTATGGGTGATGGTTCAATTATCATTAGTAAAGAGCATAGGGTAGCAAAAAGGGAGGACAGGGACAAAGAAAGCCCAGCTCAATATACAAAAAATAAAAGTACAAAGGATGAGGAAAAACTGTTTCCACAGGCCATTTAGATATTTAAAAATTCATCCAGACTATGGATCACTTATATGATCATCTCTATTTTAAGTCACTGGGCCTAAGAGACAAGACAGTGTTCACACTATAAACTCACAATATCAATGAAAAGACAAATAATGTAGAAGAATAAAACCCGAAACGATTGTGGCCAGAACCAATTTTATGAACTACTTACCATGTATGTCTAAATACTACAGAGCTAACAACTCTCTAAACTACTTAACATACTATTTGATTACAATATACAGCAAGGTGTGAGTGAATAATTCCATATGACACATAAAAATCAATCCTATTTCTTTTCTGGTCACATTGAATGCACTTCATCTTCCCAGGCTGCTGTTCATGCACTTTGAAAACAGTTACAGACTGTTTAGGCTTCTCCATTAGACTGGCTTTCGGTAAATCAGAACTTCCCCTTACTGTGCTCCTCATTCTTGTAAGTTATTACCTTTATAAGTCATAGAAAGTTATGTTAACTTACTTATCTATACATGTAGAACACACTGCAAGAGAGGGAAAAAATTGTACTCTTAAAAATAATATGGTCAGCTAACAAATAACCTGATTTTAACATGGGCAAAGAACTTAATAAATACTTGTCCAGAAATAACACAAATGGTCAACATGCATAGAAAAAGATGCTCAATATCATTAATAATTAAGGAAATGCAAATAAAACCCACAAGATATCGTTTCACTCCCCTTAGGATGGCTACTATTTAAAATATAGAATATAAGTGTTAGCAAGGATGTAGAGAAATTGGAATGCTTGTGCACTGTGGATGAAATTGTGAAATAGTACAGCTGCAGTGCAAAACAGTATGGCAGTTCCTAAAAAAATTAAAAATAAAATTACCATATGATCCAAGCAATCTCACTTCTGGGTATATACCCACAAGAACTCAAAGCTGGGTCTCAGAGATATTTACACACCCGTGTTTACAGCAGCATTATTCACAACAGCTAAAGCATGGAAGCAAGCCAGGCAACCATCAACGGATGAACGGATAAACAAAATGTGGTATATACATAAAATGGAATATTATTCAGCCTTTAAAGGGTAGGTTACTCTGACACATGCTACCATATAGATGAACATTGAGGACATTGTGCTAAATGAAATAAGCCAGTCACAAAAAGACAAACATGTATGATTGCATTTATATGATATACCTAGAGTAGTCAAATTAATAGTGTAAAATGGCGGTTTTCAGGGGTTGGGGGCAGAGGGGAATGGAAAGCTGTTGTATAATGGGTATTACAGCTTCCGTTTTGCAAGATAAAACAGATCTGGAGTTATCTACTTGGATAACTGGTTAATTTGAAGTGTTCAACTTCCTCAGAGAAAGTTATGCTATACCAGCGATAAGGAACACCACTTGTTTTTGTACTATCCATGAACTAAAACGGTTTTTACATTTTTTTAAAAATATTTTTTTTTTAAGATTTTATTTATTTATTTGACAGAGAGAGACAGCCAGCGAGAGAGGGAACACAAGCAGGGGGAGTGGGAGAGGAAGAAGCAGGCTCCCAGCGGAGGAACCTGATGCAGGGCTCGATTCCATAACGCCAAGATCACACCCTGAGCCGAAGGCAGACACTTAACGACTGAGCCACGCAGGCACCCCATGGTTTTTACATTTTTAAATGATTGGGAAGGGGAGATCAAAAGAAGAGCATTTCATGACAAATAGAAACTGCATGAAATTTAAATTTCAGTGTCCATAAATAAGGTTTTATTGGAACAAAGCCACGCCCATTTGTTTGCATATTGCCTACGGCTGCCCTTGTAGTACTCAACGATAAAGAATAGTTCTAACAGAGACCTTACAGCCTCAAAAGCCTAAAGTACTTACTAACATGCTCTTTGCAAAAAGTTTGCCAACTCATGCTCTATACCTAATTTCAAAATAAGGAATTACGTATTAGTACAAACAAATGCAAGTAGTTTTAAAATAAGAACTTTCACAGTCCTTGTAATCAATACACACCGCAGTAAAAGCAAGCTTTGCAGTAATAAGCTGTAGTAATGGGTCCATGGTATCAACGCTGTGACCTCAGTTAATTAACTTTGCCCCCCCCTCAAAAAAACCCACCTAAATAATTTTATGATTAAGCAATTCAAAGTTGCATCCTTTTCAATAAATTTTGAGAAACTTGAGTAATTTTTAAAACACACCACAAACAAAAAAGGTAATAAACATGTGGAAAACTGCTTATGTTCTTGGTAATCAAATATATACAAGTAAAACAGGGGCGACTGGGTGGCTCAGTTGTTAAGCGTCTGCCTTTGGCTCAGGGCGTGATCCCAGTGTTCTGGGATCGAGCCCCGCATCACGCTCCTCTGCTGGGAGCCTGCTTCTTCCTCCCCACTCCCCCTGCTTGTGTTCCCTCTCTCGCTGTCTCGCGCTCTCTCTCTCTCAAATAAATAAATAAAATCTTAAACAAAACAAAACAAAAAAACCAAGTAAAACAACCTGGAATACTACCAGGCAAGCCAAACAGTTTTAAAATATACTACCACGAGAGCAGTGATGTTTTCATCAAACTGGTTCGTTCATATGTACTGCTGGTGGCACTATAAATAGGTACAATTCTTACAATACAGCAACATCCAGAAGGAAATTCATACTTTTTGACTAACTTAAATTGAAACAGTAACTGCAACATTTGAGGCATAACAATTTTCTTTTCTTTTTTTTAAAAAGATGTTATTTATTTGACAGAGAGAAACAGCGAGAGAGGGAACACAAGCAAGGGGAGTGGAGAGGGAGAAGCAGGCTTCCTGTCGAGCAGGGGCCCGATGCGGGGCTCAATCCCAGGACCCTGGGATCATGACCTGAGCCGAAGGCAAACGCTTAACGGCTGAGCCACCCAGGGGTCCCAAGACATATCAATTTTCAAAGGCATACAAAGTGTGATACTGTATTTAACAAACCTAAAATTTGGTTCCTAAAGCTAAAACACTATTGCTCAAAGGGCAATAATTTTAAAGAAGCAAAGTAACAAAGATGTGTCACATTCTTACCTATAGTGGAAAGGATTGAGAACAAAGAATTGAGAATACATCCAACCTAAAAGGAAGTGCCTATGTCTGAAGCTATTAAACTATTTTTGAAAAGGTGCAAATATTAACTATAACCTCTAAGAACCTAATCCCTGAATAAGACACAACTCCATTATGACTGTAAACTCATTAGAAAACAGTTTCTCCCAGAATCAGAAAAAAAATCATTGGAGTGGTAGGACTGTGTGCCACGTTATTTTAGAATGTTATCAACGCATTGTCCTTTCATAATAACAGAAAAAAAAGAGTCCCAGATAAATTTTACTCAACTATACATTCATAATTACTGAGAAGAGGACAGATGCCTGGGTGGCTCAGTGGGTTAAGCAAATGCCTTTGGCTCAGTGGGTTAAGCAAATGCCTTTGGCTCAGGTCATGATCCCAGGGTGCTGGGATCAAGTCCCACATCAGGCTCCTTGCTCAGCAGGGAGCTTGCTTCTCACTCTGCCTGCTGCTCCCCTGCTTGTGTGCGTGCTCTCTCTGACAAATAAGTAAAATCTTAAAAAAAAAAAAAAAACTATTGAGAGGAGGAAAAAAGACTCAAATTTACTCACAATGTTCAAACGGATTGAAGCATTAAAAATAAAAGCAAACAAGAACTCCTAGTAATGCTGATTAGGTAAATCAGACCAATATTCTGGGTCAGGAAACTTGAAAAGTTGGACTAAAAAAAATTTTTTTAAGTCTGCTATAGGTATCAGTCAATGAAAAATCATGGGGCCAAAATTCAGGAGAAGAAGAAACCCAGAGAGTTGAGTGTGGTAAATGAGGCTTCCCCAGACTCTAGAAGCATCTGCTGATGTCAGAACTAGTGACTTAAAAACTGAGATGCAACAAAACTCTGGCTGTATCACTAGGCTGTCCAGAAGAAAAAAAAAAGAAAGAAAGAAATCCAGAGCCTCCCCCAAACTTTGCACTGGGATCCCCATCTCAGAGCAAAAGTGCAGAGGATTAAGGCCCAGCCAGTTTGTAATTTCAATCCTTAAAAGTGGATCAAGAAAATCTGAGATTTACAGTGCCCCTATATTTCTGCCAAAATTAAATGTAAATCCTATCATGGAGGATTGCCATTATTCTAGGCCCCAAATGTTCTCTATGGTTTTTCATTAAAAATGCCCATATCCAATTAAAAAACAAAACAAGGGGGGCGCCACTCTGCTTCGGCTCCGGGTGTGATCCTGGAGTCCTGGGATCCAGCTCTGCATTGGGCTTCCTGCTCTACTAGGAGCCTACTTCTTCCTCACCCACTCCCCCTGCTTGTGTTCCCTCTCTCGCTGGCTATCTCTCTCTGTCAAATAAATAAATAAAATCTTAAAAAAAAAAAAAAAAAAAAAACAAGGAAAAAGAAACCCAAGAAAGTAACACATGACTGAATAGCAAATAAAACATGGAACAAGACTCAAAGGGATCTAGATAATGAAGTTATCAAACACTTCCAAATAAATATGCTGGATAGTAAGACTGAGAACTTTGACAGAGAACCTGAAACTAAGAAAGAGAACCAAATTGCTTTCTAGAACTAAAAAAAGCAAAAGGATTTAATTAAGAACTCAGTAGATGAGTTTGACACATATTAAAAAGCTTAAGAGAGAATTAATGAGGGGCTCCTGTGTGGTTCAGCCAGCTGAACGTTTGATTCTTAATTTCAGCTCAGGCCATGATCTCAGGCCATGATCTTCAGGGTTGTAGGACTGAGCCCTGAGTTAGGCTCCACGAGTGTGGAGCCTGCTTGAGATTCTCTGTCTCCCTCTCCCTCTGCCCCTTCCTTCCTCCCTCTCTCTCTAATAAAAAAAAGAGAGAGAGAGAGAATTCATGAACTAGAAGATATCTCAGAAAAATATACCTTTTAAAAGGTACATTAGGAATAAAAAGATGAAAATACAGAAAAGGGCATAAGAACATACAGCACACAGTAAAAAGATCTTATACATGTATAACTGGATTTCCAGAGAGAAGATGACAGAATAGGAGATCTGAAATATGGGCTGAAAATTTTCCAAAACTTATAAAAGCCTTCAACAGTGCTGTCCAACAAAATTTTTCGCAATGATGGACATGAAATGCTCTCCATCTGCCAAAAAGGCAGCCAATAACTACATGTGGCTACTGACTAGTGGCACTGGATAGCGCAACCACAAGTCACAGACCTAAGAAGTCCTACACACACCGAGTAGAACAAAAAAGCATTACCCATACACAGCATAATAAAACTGCTTGAAAAGCAAGAACAACCTCCCTCAACCCTGAAAAGCAACCAGAGACAGCAAAGTAGATTACCATCAAAGGCGCAACAATTAGACTAACAGCTGACTTCAGAACAAAACAATGGAAATCGGGTCTCACTGGAATAACACACAACGAGCTGAATGAATGAAAATAACGGCCTACTTAGATCATCATGTCCACACAAAAACAACAAAAACTTTTCAAGAATAAAGATGGAGGAAAGACTTAGCAGACAAGCAGTAATATAGAATTCCACATCAGATAGTTCCAAACAGAGAAAACATTAAAGGGCATTCTTTAGGCAAACGGAAAATCAACTCAAGCTTAAAAAAAAAAAAGAAGTAACTATATATACAAATATAAATGCAGAATTACTATACAAAATACTAATACTATCTTACAGGTGGTTAAAATACATATAAAACCAAACTATGCAGGGGCACCTGGGTGGCTCAGTTGGTTAAACATCTGCCTTCAACTCAGGTCATGATCCCAGGGTCTTGGGAACCCTGCACCCTCAGGCTCCCAACGCTGGGCTCAGCGGGGAGTCTGCTTCTGCTTCTGCCTCTCCCTCTGCCCCTCCCCCGACCTGTGCCCACTCTCTCCCTCTCTAAATAAATAAATACAATCTTGAGAAGAAAACAAAAAAAAAAGAACCAAACTATGCAGTAATAGTACTGTATAATTCAGGAAAGGGAACTGTACAGTTAACAGTTTCTAAAGTTGATGCATTGACCAGGAAAAGGAAAAAAATACTTACATTACGTTTTAATAAGTCAAAGAGGCATAATTTAATTTCTGGGATACCCACTAAAAAATTTAGGATATAACCCAAAATAGGATATAACCATTAAGCCACCTGTGGGGAATTATTTGAAATAAAAAATAGTAACAGTCCAAAACAAGGCATAAAAAGAGATTTAAAAAAAATTCATACAAACAGTAAATAGAACTAGAAACATCAATTTAAACCCAAATACACCAGTAAGTATATTAAATATAAATTTACTCAATGTTCCAATTAAAACAAACATGGTCAAACTAGTTATTTTTTAAAGAACATATGCTATTTTTAAGAGGCAGCTAAAATATAATAAAAGTTGTTAAGTAGAAGCCTGGAAAAAGATATACTGTGCAAGCATTTAGCAACTGAAAGCTAGTGCTATCTGTCCTAACACTAGATAAAGTACACTATAAGGCAAAACGCATTACAAAAGATAAAGAGAAACATTTCATGATGATAAAAGAGTTGATTTACCAGGGATATACAAAAATCCTTAATTTGTAAGCACCTACAACAAAAAATATATAAATACATAATACAAAAAATGACAGTATACAGAGACAAATCTACAATCACTTTGTGACTTTTTTTTAAGATTTATTTGAGAAAGAGAGAGAGAGTGTGTGAGTGCATGGGGGGGGGGGGGGCAAGCAGCCTCCCTGCTGAGCAGGGACGCAGGGCTCCATCCCAGGACCTCGAGGTCATGAGCTGAGTTGAAGTCAGATGCCCACCTGACTGAGCCACCAAGGTGCCCCTGGGACATTTTAAACCTTTAAACCTGCTCTAAGAGCAAACAAGCAAAAAAAGTAATGATTATTTTAAGAAACAAACTTGATATAACTAATATATATACTGAATCACATCTAACCACCACAGTCAAAATTTGGGAGGGCCTATACAAGGAATATACCAAGCAAGACCATACGTTGGGTCATCAAGCAAGTTTCATATTTTAAAGAACTGAAATCTTACAAATTTAGTTCTTACTACACTGGAGCTAGGTTAGAAATCAGTAAAAGCCTTTTAATGTACACAATACTTATACAAAATATGTGCTAATCAACTTTATATTATTGGTAAGGTTTCCAGCCAACAGTAGGTTATTAGTAATTAAATTTCTGGGGAGCCAGAAGTTACATGCAGATTTTCAACTGCGTGGGGGTTGGCACCCCTAACCCCCACATAGTTCAAGGGTCAACTGTACTTCTTAATAATCCATGGAGCAAGAGAAATCATGGAAACCGTAGAGTATTTCGAGCTGAATGAAATCCATACACACACACATATCAAAACCTGGGGGAGTGAACACTTTAAAAATGGTTAATTGTATGTTATGATAATTTCACCTCAATCTGGGGGGAAGGCAAAAAAAATCAAGAGAAAGAAAGCCAAACCCATGCTTAGGTAACTTTATAACCTCAAACGCATTCGGGGAGGGGGTGGGGAGGAGTGGGGAAGAGGGCTAAAATCCAAGAACTAAGCATTTGTCACAAAAGTCTAGAAAAAGAACAAATTAAACCCAAAGAAAGTCAAAGAAGGAAACAATAAAAATCAGAACAAAAACTGATCAAATAGAAAACAAACATAAAAGACAAAGAATGAACGCTAAAAGCTGGTTCCATGAAAAAACTAATGAACTGGTTAAGAAAGATCAAGAAAAAAAAGAGACAAGACACAGATAGTGACCACCTGGAATGAAAAGAGGGGGGCGCCTGGGTGGCGCAGTCGTTAAGCGTCTGCCTTCGGCTCAGGGCGTGATCCCAGCGTTCTGGGATCGAGCCCCACATCAGGCTCCTCCGCTAGGAGCCTGCTTCTTCCTCTCCCACTCCCCCTGCTTGTGTTCCCTCTCTCTCTGGCTGTCTCTGTTAAATAAATAAATAAAATCTTTAAAAAAAAAAAAAATGAAAAGAGGACATCACTATAAATCCTAAGCACAGAAAGATCACAGGGAACATTATTTACAATTTTATGCACACACACTGGAAATTTTAGATAAAATGTAGGAATTACTAGAAAATACAATTTAACAAAACTGATAGAAAAACTGAAACTCTAAAGAGTACTTTGACATTACAGAAATTGAAGTCATTATTCAAAATTTCTCCACAGAGAAAACTCCAGGCCTAGAAAGTTTCCTCAGCAACTTCTACCAAATACTTAAAGAAGCTATATAACACCATTCTTACATAAATTCTTAAGATAGTGGTAATAGAAAAAGCACTTCCCAACTCATTTTTATGAACCAGTGTTACCTTGATATAAAACCTGACAAGGACATTATGAGAAAGGAAAGTTACAGACCTAGCTCACTCATGTATGTGGGTGCAAAAATACTAAATGAAAAACCAGCAAAGTAATTCATATAAAAAAAAAACAACAACTATAGTTGACAATAAAATTGGGTTTAGTACAGGAATATAAGGTTGGTGTAATAATTAAGGAGGAATAAAATAATTCACCACATTAAAAAAAATGCTGAAAAGTTAAAATTATCCAAATAAATGCAGAAGCATTTGATAAAACTTAATACTAATGATTTAAACAAACAAAAATGAACTAGTAACCAGTAATAGAAACTTCCTTCAGCTGAGAAAGGATATCGACAATGTCTATATGCTAAACTGTAAAATACTGATTCTTACCCTACTTCCAAAATAGGAGCAACACAAGGATTTCCACTATAACCAATCTATTCAACACTGTACTGGCAGTTATAATCACTGCAATAAAGCGAGAAAAGCAAGAAGGATTGGTAAAGATGAAATGAATTTATCACTCATAAGCCATGTTTATAGGAAGTCAGTCTAGTTGAAATATATTATCAGAATTAAAAGCAAAATTGCTGGTTACCAAGGCAATATGCAAAAATTAACTGAATTTCTACATATCAGCAATAAATAGGAAATAAAAGTTAAAGAGACACTATTTACGGTAATATCAAAAAATAAAACACCAAGTGTAACAATTATGCAAGATCATCACAGAGCAAACTATAAAATAATACTGAAATGATGAATATACACAATCTACATGGATTGGAACACTCATTATTGTAAAGATATGATCAACAGATTCAGTGCAATTTCAAACCCTCAAAAGATGTTTTAGTTTTCTTTCATTTGTAAAACGTACCCAAAAATAGCCAAGGCAATTTTGAAGAAAATCAGTAAAATGTGTATTAATTTTCTATCACTGTTCTAACAAGTTACCACAAATGTAGCAGCTTGAAAACACACATGTATTATCTCCATTTTCTGTGGATCAGAAATCCCAGCACAGCATGGCTCAAGCGGTTCTCTGCTTAGAATCTCACAAGGATGAAATCAAGGTATCAGGCTGTGTTTCTGTCTAGACACTCTAGAAGAGAATCTGTTTCCAGGTTCATTTAGGATGCTGGCAAAATTCAGTTCCAAGCAATTGTAGGACAAAGGTCCCCATTTTTTCCCTGTCTGTCAAGTGAAACTTAGTCTCAGCTTCTAGAGGTCACTTACATTCCCTGGCTCACGGTCCCCTTTTAAAGGCAGCAACAGCAGGCCAAGTCCTTTTCACGTTTCTGAGCCAAATCCCTCTGACCTCTTCTGCCCCACCTGTCTTCTGCCTTTTTTGTATTTAAGGGGCTTATGTGGCTGAACTAGGCCCACCCAAATAATCCAAGGCAATCTCATCATTTTAATGTTTGTTGCTTGTAACTTTAATTACATCTACAAAATTCCTTCAAAGCACTACATTGATTAAGCATTCAATTGAATACTCGGGAGGAAAGAAATATTGGGAGAACATCTTCAGAATTCCACCTACCAAAAGGCAGGAAAGTTTGTTTTCCCAGCTATCCAGCTAATTACATTTACTAGGTATCAAGGTGATAATTAAGATGGTATGGTACTGGCACAAGAATAGACAAATGATAGAGAATGTACAGCCTAGAAACAGACCTGTTTCTGGGTAGAGACGCTTGTTTCACAAAAAAAAAAGTAGCACTGCCAAACAGTGGGAAAGAACAGTTCTTTTCAGTAAATGGTGCTGAGATATCAGGACAGCCACATGGAAATGACATTACTACCTCACACCACACAGAAAAAAAATCAACTTCAGGAGGATTATAGATCTAAGTACGAAAAGCATAATAACAACAAAGTTTCTGGAAGACAACATAGTCGAATAGGATGACTTCAGGAATAAGTGGCATGAGGAGCCAGTGGACCATCTGAAACACAACCATTTAACTGGTGAAACTTTTTTTTCTTTACTTTTTTTTTAATTTGAGAGAAGAGATCAAGAGAGTGTGTGTGCACGCACTCACACCAGGGGATGGGGGGAGTGGTAAAGGGCAAAGGGAGAAGCAGCCTTCCCGCTAAGCAGGGAGCCTGACGTGGAAGCTCGATCCCAAGACCCCTGGAATCATGACCTGAGCTGAAGGCAGACACTTAACCGACTGAACCACCCAGGCACCCCAACTTTTTTTTTTTTTTAAAGAACTGCCAACCATTTAATGTTTTTGGAGATCGTCCTAAGGGCATACAGCAAAAGGAGAAACATTTACTCAAGAAATTATACTAAACTGAGGTGAGAAGAGCAAGCATCTGTGACATCTGAGCCACAAATCACTCCCATTCACACCCCACAACTCCATGTGACAGAAGTTCTATGCCAGATGGGTGCTCCAGGAGCTCCCCCATCCCGGTCCAAGAGGATAATTTCACCCGAGGAGAAGGATGCTGGCATCTCTCACCACCACCCCTCCAGCTCCATGTCGCATTGCAGAAACTCTATGTCAGGCAGGCAAGGATGAGAAACTATGGAGTCCCTCCTCCCAACCAACTCCCACTTACGAGGCAGAAGGCTCTACTCTAGGTACAGTAGTCCAAAAATACTAGATCACAATTGCTCACTTACAAGCAAAACTTCTTTACCAGGAGGGGCAAGCTGAGAAAAGGGACTACCATCCTCACGCAGTGCCCTACTCCTACAGCTGGGTGTCACTTCAACAGAAGTTATCTCCTTTTGGGGCTCCTGGGTGGCTCAGTCAGTTAAGCATCCCAATCTTGATTTCCCGACCCGATTTTGGCATGACCTCAGGGCTGTGAGATAGGGTATAGGCTCCAAGCCCAGCATGGAATTTCTCTCTCTCTCCACCTCTCCCTAATGCCCTGCCCCACTCCCCCTCTATCAAAACAAGGGGGAAAAAAGTTAATCTCCTTTCTCTGTCTCTAACTCCACTGAAGCAAAGCAGAGGTTCTTCCCAGAGGGGGAAAAAAACAGGCCATAAGTGAATGGACTTTATCTGGCCGACTGTGGGGAAGTTCATTCCTAAGGGCATTTTCCAAAAGTATGGAGATCTTGGGAGGTCAACAACTAAAAGAACTGTGTAGTTCCATGATAGAAGTAGCAACAAGCAAAGCTACAGACTATGTAGAAGTTTAACTACTAAGAATGAGGCAAACAGAAAGGCAGTTACCTCTCAGAGAAAGCACAAGTCTCAAAAACTGGCAATCCTTAGCTTCTGCAAAACCTGACTTCATGCAGCAATCAGACTGTGGAGCAATTCATGCCCTTGGATGTTGATGAAAACAACAAAGCAATCAGCTAGCAGTTACTGGAGGCTAACAGCTAGGTGTGATAGCAATAGAAACAGACCAGCCAAAAGCTTACTGGGAAAATCAGGGAAAGAGACAAAATGAACGGGGCCAAAACCACAGGCATCTCTGGTGGTCAAGGAGACTATGCACATGCCTTTGAGAGGGCCCAGATGTTGGATTCAGCAGACAGAGTTCAAAGCAGCTATTAAAACATATGTTCGAAGAACTAAAGGAAATCGTGTTTAAATAATTAAAGGAAGGTTATTATGACAATGTCTCATCAAACAGAGAATGTCAATGAAAAGAGAGAAATTATACAAAATAATTAAATGAAAATACTGGAGTTCAAACGTACAATAACTAAAATGAAAAACCCACTAGAGGGGCTGAACAGCAGACTGGAGCTGGCAGAAGAATCAAAATCAGTTCTTCTGGCTACACCATAGAGTAATTTGAATCTACATGACAGAACATGAGTGCCAGCAAAGACGGCATAATTGCGTATTTCTTCTTAATTAATTAATTTAAAAAGTAACTGCACATACAACATGCATATAATTGTATCATTGGGCCTAAAACGCTTAGAAATGTAACATCTGACAATAATAGCACAGGGGAGGCAGGCAGAGACAAACTTTATTGAGTAAGAAAATGATACCAGATAGTAAATCAAATCTACAGAAAGAAATGAAGAGAACCGAAATGATAAGTTAGTACAAAAACTATAAATATATTTATGTTTTCCTTTCTTATCTCAGTTTCTTTAAAAGACACAGAATTATATAAAATAATAATTATAATAATGTATTTTTTGGTTTGTAACATAGCAATGTGATTTAAAGAAAAGGGAAGGATGGAGTAGAGCTAAGTAAAGTTTCAACATATCACTGGAGTTAAGTTATTAATCTGAAGTAGATTCTGGCAAGTTGTGTAATGTACACCCTCAAGCAATCACTAAGAAAATAACTCAAAAAATACTTTAAGAATCATTAAGGGAACTAAAATGTTACACTAGAAAATAGTCAATGCAAAAGAACGCAATAAAGGAGTCACAGAAAACAAAGAGAGACTTACAGAAAACAAAAAGAGACTTACAGAAAACAAAAGGCAAAATGGCAGACATCAATCCAACCGTATCAATATCATTAAATGTGAGTGGATTGAACAGTAAAATCAAGAGACAAACACTTTAAGACTGGATTTAAAAAGAACAAGATCTGACTGATGCTGTCACGCTTTAGAGTCAAAGACACAAATAGGCTGAAAAGTAAATGAATGGAAACAGACACCACACAAATAGCAACCATAACAGAACTGTAGTGTATATACTAGTATCAGACAGCCTCTAAAATGTTTTTAGAGGTGAAGAGGAACATTTTCTAACAATTAAAGGGTCAATCTATCCATAAGATACAAAAATTATAAACACATATGCACCATTTAACAGAGCCTCAAAACACATGAAGCAAAACTGACACACTCAGAGAAATAGACAACCATGCAACAGTTGGAAGACTTCAATTCTCCATTTTCAATAACAAATAGAATTAGACAGAAATTAACAAGAAAACAGAAAGTTTAAACACTATAAACCAACAAAACCTAACAGACATGTAGAGGTACTCCATCCGACGAGAACACACATTCTCCTAAAGCACACATGAACATTCTCAAGGACGAACATACGGTAGGCCATAAAACAAGTATCAACAAATCGAAAAGGACTGAAAACAGACAAAGTATGTTCTCCAAGCACAACTGAATTAAATTAGAAATCAGTTACAGAATGAAATCTGGGAAATCCACAAATATGTGGACATTAACATACTCCTAAATCAGAAATAGGTCAAAAGAAGAAATCAAAAGGAAAATTAGAAAACATCTGAGATCAATGAAAACAAAAATACATCAAAATTTGATGGACTGCTGATTGAGTGCTTAGAGGGAAATTTACAGCTGTAACGCCTACATTAAAAGAGAAAATATAGGAAAACATTTTTATGAACTTGACATACTTCTTAAATACCATAAAGAGAAGAGAAAAACAGGCCACAGAAAGGGGGTGCATATTAAAAAATAAAGAGTACTTATCCAAAATACAAAAAGAATTACTTCAAATATATTACTGTTTTTTGTAAGACAAACACCACAAAGGAAAACTGACCAAAAGATTTTAACACTTCACATACATTATTCAAAAGCCAATAAACTTGTGAAAAAAAATGGTTAACAACTTCACTCATCAGAGAAATGAAAATTAAAACCATAAATACCACCTCACAGCCATCAGACCAGCAAAAATAAATAATACTAACAATTCCAATAGTTGGTGATAATGTGGAGCAATGGGAACTCTTATAAAGTGCTCATGGGAATAAAAATTGTTACAACCACTCCGGAAAACCAGCAGTATCTACTGAAGGTAAATTCATACACATAAGCCAGTAAATTTACTGCTAGGTATATACTCAACAAATACTAAGAGTACATGCAGAGACTGGTATAAATGCATTCATACAGCATTAGTAGTAGTCAATAAGTGGAAACAAGATAACATCTATCAATAGATTTTATTAACTGTGGTATATACATACAAAGTAACAGGGCAATGAAAATCAACTACAGTTACAGAAATTTACATGGATGAATATCAAAAACATTATGTGGAGCAAAAGTAGCAAGAAATAAAATATATACTATGTGAGTCAATTTAAATACTATTCAAAAATTGGCAGTACTAAGAATAGTGATTTCTTTGGGGAGAAGAGAGAAGGTAGTGACTGATGGGAGAAGGGAGAGGGCTTCTGAAGTGCTGTCAATGTTCTCTTTCTTGACTGGTAGTTACACAGATTATGGTTTATAATAATTCACTGAGCAAAAATTTATTTGTGTGCATTTTCTATATGTTTTACACTTCAATAATGAAAAATAAAGCAATACATACAATTAAAAATTAAAATCAACTGCATGGGGCACCTGGATGGCTCAGTCAGTTAAGCATCTGACTCTTTGTTTCAGTTCGGGCCATGATCTCAGGGTCCTAAAATTGAGCCATGAGTGGAGTTCCCAGCTCAGCAGGGATCTGCTTGAGATTCTCCCTCTCCACTCCACCCCATCCCCACCCCCAGCACACAGGCTCCCTCTCTAATAAATAAATAAATCTTTAAAAAATTTTTTAAAAATGGCATCACAGTAAAATTACAGTACTTGAAATTTAGAGGCTAATAATTTTTAAAGACATGTACTTAAAAATATCACAAGGAAAAACTCGTGTTGAATTTAATGAAAAGTATAAAACTTTATACAATGAAAAATTTACAAATACATAAAAAGAAAAAAAAAGATGGAGAAAATGGTTCCATCAAATATAACAAGGACATCACTACCATATATATTCTAATGCCTAAGACACAGACTTCAAGAAAAATTAGCAATGATCTTTTGTACTAATATTAAGTTCAATCTTACTAGCAATCAAGACATACCAACTGAAACAAGAAGATACTATTTAATAGATAAATTGAAGGAAAAGTGTATAATTCCTCTAGGGAGCACTTTGTTTATACCTCTATGATAGAAATACAATTTCCTCCCTTCCTGTTTTCCTTTTTAGAGAACTTTCCTTCACAGTGGAAAGGGTTGCTCTAGGATCCACAAGAGAATCCTACCACTGTGGTTCCTGAATTTCCAGTTTCTTTTTCAGTCCCCTTGAGGCCTAACTGGGTTCTAAGATATACCCAGCCCTATATCCTTCTAACAATAAATCTGTTTTGCTTAAGTTTTCTTTCTAGCAACCAAATGACCAATGTATACTTGATATACTACATGCTACAACTATATTACAGTTCTTCTGTTTACATCAGAACTTGAGAACTGGTAACTCAGAAATTGTTTTACCAGACCCACAAGGTGTTTTTCAAAAGTATGAATTAATATTATGAATTACAGTCTTTCTCTCCAGACTGTGACCAAGCTCCTAGGAGGTAGGGACTATATCTCATGTATCTTTGCTTTCCCAGTGCTAGGCTCTAGATCCAAAAACACTTGCTGAATGAATAAACTATGCCAATAAGGTTCTATAAAACTCTAGCTCTGACAATTGATTTATATCTGAGAAGCAATAACAGACTCTAAAATCCTAGTTATACCATTGGGAAAAGAATCACAATATAAAATATAAAAATACGTAACACATAAAAATATGTCTCCTTTTGCCCAATAAACCAAATCCTTCAAATGTATACCAAAGAAGCAATTTAAAGGAAGAAAAAATATTATATGCATAACAAATGCCATAATATTATACAGTGAAAAGAAATGAGATCACAATTATGATTAAGTTTTGGTATACATACCAACTAAATAAGTTAGTATACATTCATTTAAAATATAATTATAAAACCTGTAAAATGAGAACCTATACATATGAGGGATGACTCTCTAATATGAGCTTGTTTTTTTACCCCTTTATTCTCCAAAGAAAAAATTCACCAATGCATGAACACACACAAACAACAATAACAGCAGCAGCAAGTAACTTAACCAAGGTCACACAGCTCAGAAGTGACAGAAAAAGGATATAAATCCAGGTCCATCTATAGTAAACCCACAATCCTAACCCTTATAAATTACACTACCTACACACCCATTAATAAACACGCATTATTAAGCACCTAGAGCACATAAAGCAATCTCCTTGGTACAAATAAGAACACACAAAAACACAATAAATGCCGCTTTTACAATTTTCAATGCAGTGCTTTAAAGTATATTTCTGCATATCAAAAGCAATATGAAAAGCAAGATAAAGCCTAAACACTGCTAATCCTAATCTAGTGCTTGATGCTTGCTTAAATGTTGTCAGCATGTCTCAAATTTGATCAATTCTCAATCCGCAAAGAAGTACAAGAACTAAAATAATGAAAGTAGCAATTTTAAACATCCTCTGACATCTGCCTCTGTCAGACACAACTCTACTAAATTCAACAGCCCAGGGAGACAATCCATGAGAATCAAGTGTACTCCAGCCATAAGAGACCTTTATCCAGATAACACTTTTTTATTCTTACCATTTAAACAAAGAAAAAATTTAAATTTGAAAACATCATTTTATCTACATATAATAGTAATATTTAACATATAATGACTGGTTAATATGCCACAAATTTCTCATTTAACTCTCACAACCTTGTGAAGTAGTTACTACTACTAACCCACTGGACAACCAAGAAAATCCACAGGTGAGGGGTGCCTGGGTGGCCCAGTCGGTTAGCCTCCAACTCTCAAGTTTCATCTCAGGTCATGATCTCAGGGTGATGAGATCGAGCCGCGAGTCCTGCTTCATGCTGGGCGTGGAGCCTGCTTAAGGTTCTCTCTCTCCCTCTCCCTCACCCCCCTCAAATAAATAAATAAATAAATAAAATTTAAAAAATAATGGAACCACCATATTAAAGAAAAGAAAGAAAGGAAAATCTTCAGGTGAGGCAATAAGAAGTTAGTAAACATAGTAAGTGACAAAATCCAAATGGAAGCCAGGCCTAACAAATGCATGCCTGTAACTATTACTTACGCTACACGAACTTTCTAAATCATAATGCTTTTAGCATATGGTATCAATATCCAAAAACTAAGTATAATGTTGTCAACTAGGTCAAAAAAGTAGGACACTAGGAAGAAAGAGAAGGAAGGGCCAAGAGCTTGCAGGATGCATTTAATAAACTACGTTAGATACATGTTCAGGGTCAGGTTTGCAACCTTTCAGTTAAGTGCAAAACCCTACATTAATAATATTGAAGTCCAGTATTTCCTAGGATGAGGTGAACCCTACCTGGTTCAAAAATATATGCCCACTTCCTGTATTTTTGCTACATGAGCTGAGTACAATTCGTCAAATAGTAATTTGGTAACATTCATCAGAAGTCCTAAAACTGTCATACTTTTTGCCCTGACAATTTCATTGAGAATGGTCTTTTAAAAATAAAAAAAAGCTTTTACTCAAAGATATTCATTATATCATTATCTACAATAGCCAAAAAATTAAATTTAAGTTCAAAAGAAATAAAAAGAAATAACCTAAATAACTACCTATAACAGTTGTATTTGTTCACCATAATCCCTTTCTCAGGAAAACTGTCACTCAACTAATCTGTGTGATCTTAAGGAGATTGTCAATCATGATTTTCTGTGAGTTCCCCGTCTCACCCTAACCACAACCATAGTGGCTAGCGACCTTGCAGTACTTCATCTCCCAGGTCCCAGGAATCGGTTAAGAAATTGACAATTATAATACATCGGCATCAACCCAGAACTGACATGGAGACATCAGGAAAGAGAGGTTGTCTTTCCATTGTGGTTGCTACGCTAAAAGCTATGTGTGTCTGGAAGCTCCAAAAAGAAGAGTCTAGAAGAACCCAGAAATGGAAGAAGAGGCTCAATGACATTATTTGAGATCTTGGATCAAAACTATTTTCAAATCCATTCCATCCTCCTCCACACATACAATTCCCAGTTATGTAAACTAATAAATTCCTTTTTTACCTTATCAAAGCATGTGTTAAGTTTTTATCACAGGTAAGCAAGAGAACTATGACTAACACACTACCTAAAGAACATTTGAGTAAATTATAGTACATCTATTCAACAGAATACCGTTGGCAAAACAGTGTAACTGTTAAGAGCATGCCCTTAGGAGCCTGGCTCTGCTACATACTCTTTCTGTGTTCTTCAGTAAGTTACTTAACCTCTCTGGGCCTCAGTTTCCTCATCTATAAAATAGGGGCATAATGGTACTTATATGATTGTTAAAAGTAAATGAGTTATTATTTACCAAGTGCCTAGAACAGGGCCTACCATTAACAAGTATCTGTAAAAATAAATGAGACATATAAGTAAAAAAAAAAAAAAGTAACAAAGTTGACTAAACCATATAATTACAACGGTATTTTTAAAAACTTGTGCCCAGAAAAAGGAAAAACTGTATTTTTAAAGAAGCAAACACACTATTTACCAAAAGGGAAAAAAAAAAAAAAAAAAGGAACATGCCTCAGATCTCATGAGAAACAGGATGAATCTGACTGGCTTCAAACAAATCCCCATGACCTTCCCCAGTGGCACTATATTTATCATCAGATAGGAAGCACATACCTAGCGTCAAGTGTGGAATCATGAAATCACACAATGTATCACATTTAACAATACCAGCAGATACTATTAACAATAACACTTAAAAATTTATATCTAGAAAAAGTCTGTCATTATCTCCAGCTAAATTAGTTTCCAAGGAAGGCACACATTTATGAGTATAACCAATTCTTAATAATCCATACAAATGAAGAGGAACAAATATTACAAGTCATCCCCAAAAGTCACTCATATTTGGCTTTGTAATGCATCTTTGTAGAATACAAGCATTTTTGCTTATACCATAAATATGGGTATAACCTGTCTTCTTGATATTCCCAACATTTCAGCCCTAATAATGCAGCCACATGAGAAGATTTAAGTTTCATAACCTACTCTCTGGACCAGCTCTTTGTATCTTTCCACACCATGCTTTGAATTCCCATTAACCTATTCAAATTCTGTCTCTCATTAGATTTACTAAATAATACATGTTACCAAGAGATTTGTTTTGTATGCAATAAAGTAATTAAAACTAAATGTTTTAAAAATATTTCTTATAGATGTGCCATACTGAGCTTCAAGCCTCTTTTTCCCTGCCCATGTCGAATACTAAGAACAAAGATCTGCCACTAAAGCACCTCAATTTTGTTCAGAGCCTTATGCATGAGGTTATAAAGCCTCCACAGTAAGTAATAACTCCTGTACTGACAGTGGAAAATTCTTTTTTCAAATTCTAACATTTATTTGTTATGGCTGTGTTGGGCTTATGAGGCCAAAAGAGGAAGATAAATGGCATTCCAATTTAGATTATTAAACATAAAAATAAGATTTTTCATTAGTGTACCTCTACATTTCCCATGAAAGAACTAGACAATCTGAAAAAATGAAATGTAAGATTTGCACAGCTGGTACAGCTTTCTAAATTGGGTTGTTTGATTTTGGGCTTATTGTGTGTGCTGTTTTTTAATCTTATCTTCATACATGTATAAAACTTACAAAAAAATTAATAAAAGTTTCCGGATAAACTGAATGAGCCTAAAAGACTGACTAGTAAATTAAAATTTATAAGGAAAAATAACTTAGAAATTAACCAAAACCAAATGTGTCTATCTCAGGCAATATATCCTTGTGGTTAAAACGCAGACTTTGTTCAAATCTAAGCCCTAACATTCACTACTGCATCATGGGCAAGTTTCTTCACTTCTCTGTTTCCTCATCTATAAAATGAGAATAAAAATTGTATATACCTCACAGAGTTATAAGAATGAAATGAATATATATATATGCAAACAATAAATTGTAGCTATTATTGTTGCTGCTACCCATATCACTCTCTAAAATATAACTTGCCTAAGAATTACTAACATAAGAATCTCCCAGGGTCTGAAAATATGCTCACATTAAGATATATAACCACTCCGTTTTTAAGCAAACTTCAGTCCTTCAACAAAACTTATTGTTGGGTGCCAACTCTACAGAGGACATCCTAGTATTGCTGAGAATACAGAAATGAACAAAACACAGTCTCTGAATTCAAGACTTTTCCATTAGTAGGCAACATAAATAAAACTATTATAAAAGGTAGCATGATGGAGGTGCTATGAAATTATGACAATCCTGTAAAACACTAAGAAACAGAGCACCTAAGGGGGGCAGGGGGCAGGCAACACTCCAGAAACCTAGTTACTTCATTTCAGAGTACCACTGCCATTTATGTAATTAACATAGTTTTTAATATTTGCATAACAATGTTTTAGAATGTAGATCATTAAAAAAAATCAAGATCATTCAGCACACTACTTACCACGCTCATAAATAAACTTGAAAAATTTTTTCATAATAATGAAGGCTAACCTCTCTTAACAAACCCAGATATAACCTTGAAAAGGTCACATTGCTGCTTCAGGAAACATTTTCTTCACCAATAAATAAAAGCTCCCAAATTTTCCTCCAGTAAGTTATATTAGGTCTAATGTAAAAAGAATAATATTTTTGAGCTGGTAAAGACCTTTGAGAGCCCTGAATTCAAAACCCCTACTTTACAGGTGAAAAGAAGCCACAACATATTAAAAAAAAAAGCACTAAGAGTCAGAAAACTGAATTTTGGTCCCAAGTCTCTCACAGGAAAAGCCAGGGAAAATTATCTAAGTTTCCTCATCTGTAAAATGAGAGGCTTGGACTCAATTGCTTCCAAGGTCCCTTTCAGCTCTACAATTCTCATTTTATGAAACTGAAGCAGAGATAAGCAACTTGCCCAAGGTTACACAGCTAGTTAATGGCAAGGCAGGGACTATACTTGGATTCCAATTATGATCAATATACTTTCTGATCTGTACCATACTACTTCTCCTACTTCATAACACTATTCTTTTAAATTATTCTAAGATTTTTGGAAATTATTAACAAGCATGAAGAATTTTATGAAACGAAATGACTTATTCCTATGGCTCTTCTACAGAAAATGAGCTCTAAATCCAAATGTAACAAGTACATGAAGTCTCAAGCTGTGTGTCACTATACTTAAGTTGACCTCAACAAAGTTATGGGAATTTATGCTTAAATTCCCTAAAATCTAACCTTTCAATCTCAACTCACAGAAGAGATTATGTTCCTTATAAAATTAAAATATGAATTGTTCTGGATAATGGTAAATGTTACATACATAATTCTCTGAATAAGATGAGAATTAAAATTCTTCATTTTAGTTTACGTCCTGGTTATACCTAATACGCATTTTTTTTTTTTTAAGATTTTATTTATTTATTCGACAGAGAGAGACAGCCAGTGAGAGAGGGAACACAAGCAGGGGGAGTGGGAGAGGAAGAAGCAGGCTCATAGTGGAAGAGCCTGATGTGGGGCTCGATCCCAGAACTCTGGGATCACGCCCTGAGCCGAAGGCAGACGCTTAACCGCTGTGCCACCCAGGCGCCCCGTAATACGCATTTTTAAATTCAAAAGTAATCAACTTAGACACTTTCCCTTCATGTATTCTCTTTTTCAGACTCTCTAGCTTTAAAACCATTAGAACAGATTAAGCATAGTCCTTCTGAAATCGCATAAACAATCACAAATAAAAGACTATACATGGTGATAGTTTCTCTTTCAAAACTGAAAATCAGCCCCCGCAGGATTCTAAAATTCTGTGCCCAAATATATTACAAACTCTACTAAACTGTATCACAAGCAGCATCTGATTCCCTTAAATGCCTTCAAAGCTTATTATATTTCACAGGGAATTTAGCAAGATTTCAGGAAGACTGACAGTGTTGATTCCAGAAAATACTAAGAGGAAAAGCACAATAGAAACGCAAAATAAAGTCAACATTAGTTTCACACTACTGACTGAATAGAATATTCAAAATCATTCATACATACTTAAGTATAGTTTAACTACAGTATTCAGCTATTTTCAAAAAACCCACAGAATGTTTACATTTTTAAATTGGATGGGACCCGAAGTCACTTAATCCAAAAGCATCCAAAATAAGAATCAATCTCTGCCCCACCCAAATATGTCCCTGTAGACTGCTTTAAATTCTTATCGCCATATACTTTTTTTTTTATTATTTAAATTTTGTTAGTTAACATATAGTGCAATGTTGGTTTCTGGAATCGCTAAAGACTTAAAAGTATTTAGTAAAGAGCAGTTTTTTCTACTGCTGGGAAAGTCTAGCTGCTATTCACTTCTTACATTCTGGTCAACAAAGTATACTGAATTCCATCTATGCCTTTCTAACTTTCACCTGCTGGTCTACATTCTAAAACAAGCAGAATGGATCTACTCTCTCTGCTATTTATGTTTTTGAAACACCTAAGACAGCTGTCATGCTTTTCACCCTTTCAGTCTTAGGCTATAAATGTATGGTCCACAGATTTCTTGTGGGTCTTGGAGACAATTCTGAAATACATTGTACTCCCACATTGCAAGTAACATTTTTTAAAAACCTGCCACTTGTCAAATTTTGGTGTAATATCAAAGAATACATACAATTTCTAAAAGGACTACTAAAAAAATACATCAAATTTTCTAACTACATTTCTGTGGATTCTCTTCACAATACATCAATCAAAATAAATCACAACAGACTGAGAGCAGACGCAAACTCCAGCTGTCTTCTAATAAGCCAGAAATTAAAGTGATACAAAAATATGAAACAATGCTACCAGTCTCACTAAAGTTTTTGTTTTAGAATTTTTATTCATTTAAAAATCTGTCAACAAGTAATCAGTTTATTATTTTTAGATAAGTTAATAACTTTGAAATTATTTCTAAAACAGGAAATATCAATAGACGTAACCCACATAAACAAAATCTCTGTAGAGTCTTCAGTAATTTTTAAGAAAGGGTTCCTGAGACCAAAAAACGTGTTTCCCAGGGGCAGATTTCCAGACAGCTAACTGGGATTCTCTCCTGTCTCTCTCCTCTAACACGTAAAAGTGCCTCTATAAAGGAGGCATCTACCACAGATCTATTTGTAAGCTAAAATCCATAAAACCCAGTCCTCCTCCAGCTAGTGACTTCAAGAAACTAAAAGGCCATCTGGTACACCTTTACTTTTAACAACTCCCTACAGGTATTACTCAATTATCCAGAGTCAAATACTTCAATTCTTCTAAAGGATGCAGTCTGTAAACATGAAAACAGAGCAACAGTTTAATTACACTGTGATAGTATCTTTTTAACCAAACTACTTTCACTATTTATATAAAAGTAAAGCAAATTGGGGCGCCTGGGTAGCACAGTCGTTAAGCGTCTGCCTTCGGCTCAGGGCGTGATCCCGGCGTTGCAGGATCGAGTCCCACATCAGGCTCCTCGGCTGGGAGCCTGCTTCTTCCTCTCCCACTCCCCTGCTGTGTTCCCTCTCTCGCTGGCTGTCTCTCATAAATAAATAAAATCTTTAACAACAACAACAAAAAAAAGTAAAGCAAATTATTCACATCTGGTAAGATGGAAAAGAAAAGAAAATGCAAGTCTTCTGTATAATCATTTCATTCTTAGCAATAACTAATTCAAAAGTACCCATGTACTGATAGGCCAAAAAAAACCCCATCTGCTCATCTAGCCAATATGACACTGGGTTCCTAGGTCTTAGTAAAGCAAAACTGACCTCTATTTGGAAATTTACTTAACTTCTTAACTTCCTATTTCCTTAATCACAGGATTATTAGAAGATAAAATGGGATAGAGATCACAGGTTTAAAAGATCTAACATGAAATCTAGAGCTACACTGCTGAGCACCTCTCAGGGAACTTGATTAACAAAGGAAAAGCTTTGGGACTCAGGAAAAGAAGCTGTCTACACTGTATCATACAAATTCCTAAATCTTTTAACATTTAAAGGTGTATTTTATTTGTAATCAAGTTAAACTATATTAAGATGAGAACGACAATAGGAAGCGAAAGGAAGAAAGCCAAAATATGCAGCATTGAAAATAATCAGATTATAATATTAGATTTTTGGTCTCAAATACATCAAAACTTCAAATAATAAATTCTGAATTGATGATATAATAACCCTTTTTCAAATTTAAGTTTGCTTAAAAGCAGTTTATCACGTAACTTTAAAATACATGTACAACACATATGTATCTTTTAAGTTTAAATTTTTCTTATATATTACATTAAATTGGTTCGATTTTTCAGAAAGTTTGTTCTCACCTTGATACACATATTCAAGTTCCACTAATATTAACTATTCTTACTAACAGTCACCGTTAAGTCCAAAGCTCGCTCAGCTTACATCAATTTATGTAATATGTATAGTGTGTACACCTGCAAAAGATGCTGAACACTTGTTAAAATGAAAACTGGGATCTCACTCAATAGAAAATGTCTCCATCATTATGTCTAGGGTTTCATATATGCAATTCCTGTTAGCATTAATGGTATCTGAGACTATATCTTTACGATAAATATATATATAACTCTAAAGAAGATTAACGCAGTTTTAACTTACATACTGGTTGGTCAAAAAGAAATATACCACTGTGGCCATTAGAGGTACTCGGTGAAAGGTAATGATCACAAAAGCATGTCTTATTTCATTAAAAAAGCTTCACTAATTTACTTTACATAAAAGCCTACTATAATCCAAACTTCTAGAAAGAATTCTATTTGGAAGTTCAAGCTAAATTATTTCAACCCCTCAGAATTTTCAAACATCAGGAAAAGTGCAGAATAGTACAGAAGTTTTTTTTAACTACAGCTCAAGTAACCTCAGAAACTCACAATCTAGATTCTGCAGCCCCCAAATTACTAACACTGATAATTGATGTTACAGATGAACAATTCAACACTATGTCCTCAGTATCCAGTACAGCCCCTGGCTCACAGAAATGGCTCAATAAATATCTGAGAAATGAAAGAATGAAAAAAAAGTAAAGCCTTTAAAAAAGACAGGCTTTCCCAAGACCATCATTTACTATCTATCACTCATTACACTATCACTGGTAACACTATCATTAAGCATCTTAATGAAACTACAAAAATAGAAACATGCTAAAACCACCAACTGCTCTATGTACAAAATAGATTTTGAAACATTCATTTACAAATTTTCAAGTGCAAAAAGAAAAATAGCCAGATGCACTAAATTTGAATTAGTCAATAAATAAACTTTTATCTGCTAATAATCAGAACTCAGTGTTGGGGGTAAGATGGAAAAGGGGAAAAATGTCTGTCAATGCATTCAGCATGTTTAATGGATGCCATAAATCAAACCTTTCCATGAATTTTCTGGAGCAAATTCATGCCAATCTTTGAGCCTATTGTCACTTTCACACATGCTCACAGGAACAAAATGACAAAGAATGCTATGCCTGAACCACTAGATTCAGGGCACAAAACACTTGATTAACAATTGTCAAGGCTGGGTAGTAAATATTGACAGATATTTTCAAAATAAATTAACCCCACTATTTCCTACATAAATCAAAGCTCCTGGTTTCTTTGAAGGATTCACCAGACTCTTGGACTTCCAGACATTTTTTGAAAATGTGGCTACAGTCTCCTTGTGTGACACAACTGGGAGTGAACAAACCCATTTACCAATTGTTGATGAATACCGCTAAACGTTTTCCCAGACAAAAGAGCGTTAAACGCGATTCCATGCACATTTATTCTTCCCTCATAAATGCGTGTTCTCCCAAATTTCATTTTATGTCGTATACTTAAAGTTAAATACAGCAAGTTGAAATTTTAGTCAAAAAGCACTCCTGTGTCTTACTAGCTGTGTAACTGCTACATCTGGTGGCAGCACACTTGCATGCAAGAACCAGAAAACTTAGAAAACAATTGTAACCGATCTGGTGCGTGTTTGCATTAACCTTTACGCCGATATTTCCCACAAACCCACGACCCTGTCAGAGAACAGTAGCCTACTTGCAGAAAAGAGAGAACGTACAAACACGCAGAAGGTGATGGCGAAGGAGAGAAAGTTGCGGCCATCTGGAGGGGGTGGT